>NC_133390.1:90361763-90664794 GCF_047511655.1 Castor canadensis | reverse complement strand
TGTATTGCTCAGTAAATCATGTCCAGAATAATAACACACTTTAGAAACTGCTTAGATGATTACACTTAAGGCTGACAATATATCCAGAATGGTATCTTATCAAATTAGGATGCCTTCACTAAGTCTGACATGCACAGCGCTAAATGAGCATGAATGGCATACCTGGGCCCCTCTTCAGATTATTGAGAATTCCTATTTATTTCTTCAGGCAGATGCCTGAGCTTGAGCCTCAAGAGAAATCCAATAGCAAAGTAAAAGGGCTCCAAAAAGATACATTTCCTTGTGGCCTCTTTCCTGCTAAAGAAGCTTTCCCAAAGCAGTAGGCTAAGGACATTTTCAACATTTCAAATAGCAAATTCAGCTCATCCATGAAGCAGTCGCTCTGGAATTCTGTGCATGTCTCCAGAATGGAAGCCAGATCCAATGTGACAACTGCCAGGTGAAAATCACAGAAACATAATATTATGCAATTTGATTTCAAAGCAGAATGTTCTACTTCCTCAGGTTGCCAGCCAGAAAAAAACATCTGTGAAGAACAAACCCACATTTCAACACGGAGGTCCTTCACCTTCAAATGTTTTTGTAAATGTTAGGAACTTTGAAGGTTAAAGCCCTCAACATAATCCTTAAAACTATAATTTAAAAAGTTAAAATTTTCTCAAAAATAGCAATATTAATCAACTTTGATGTCAATTTCACAGAATCTTAAAATGTTAATGTTGGGATATCCAGTACATATTTTCTGGTACAACTTCCTCTGATTAAGACAGAGAAATGGAAACTTAGAGGGGTATATGACTTTTCTAACCTCACTCGGTTAGCTAATATCAGAGTGAAGGTAGAAATGGTCAGCTGTTGTGCCCTTCTGCTCAGCCTGCTCAGCTTATCTGCATGCTTTGACTCATCATGGCAACCACATACACTTTATGAGCAAGGTACTCAACGACTCTTAAAATGAAATGAATGACTCCTGTTTCTTATGAAAGTTACGTTAATTAAGAGATACTGTGTGTAACACATGGTTCATCGGAGTTCTTTATGGAATAATAGTTTTGTGTTGTGAACCTGAAGTCTAAGCCTCGCACAGTTTCTCATCTAATCACAAGGTTCCCAAGAGACCACTTTCCACCAGCAAATAGAGATAACATTGGGATTTCCACAGTGCCTGGATTCCCAATAAGTATAAGTGAGCCCCTGAGCACTCATCTCTGTACTAAGCTTCAGCCTTTTCCTCTAGCTTGCACCTGGAGAGTATCATGGCCAAGTAAAAAAAGCATAGATTTTGAATCAGACAGTCCTAGATCTGAATCCAGTTCTGCCACTTATCACCCAGTTGACCTTGGATTAATTGCTTTTTTTAACTGAATGTTAGTTTTCTTATCTCTTAAGAAAACATGAGAAATCGTAATACATTGCAGTTTGTAGAAAAGTTTAGTACGATAATATACACAAACTGCCTAGTGCAGTGCCTGGCAATAGTAAACAATCAACCACAAGCAGTCATTATTTTTATTATTGTGAATATTCCTGATTTGTGTGGTAAGGCTTCTTTCTTGGGTTCTGAAATGTTACCATTAGGACTGGAGCTTTGCTGCAAAGCCAAATCCACTTGGCTCAGACCAAGCTCTCAACAAGACCCATTCCCAAGAAGGACCATGTGGCACTAGGAAACACTATCCTCTTGACTTTGAGTATCCCTGTAGCATAGAATCTCCAGCATCCACGTCTTTCACAACTGACAAGACCCCCTTCTCCTGGCCCATGGACTGGTGACAGTTACTTTATTATCTTCTGTGTAGGTCATAAGCTAAATATCTTTCATACATCCTCACTAATTCTCCAAAAGAATCCAACATGAATCCCATCTTACAAGTGAACAAACAAGCTTAGAAAGATTAAAATGATTTGCTCAGGAGCACAGAGTTGCTAATAGGCAATACTGCCTTCTCACTTATTACAGGTGCCTGTTGCTTCACCTATTTCAGCATCTTCTTTTTCCTATTCAACAGTCTCTGTGGGATTCATTAAAATAATCAATTCTTCCATCTCCCTTTAGCAGCATTACTTTGCCCCCCTGAGATGTTTGAACCCACAGTGCTTGGTATTTTTTTTTTTCTGCAAAGAACCAAACACTAAACATTTTGGACTTTGTGGACTATATAGAGTCAACTATAGCCACTCTATCACTGTAGTGTGCAAAGAGATACAGACAATACATAAACAAATAAGGTGCCTGTGTTCCTGTAAAGTTTTATATATATATATATATATATATATATATATATATATATATATATATATATATAAAACCAGGAAGCTGGCTGGATCTGGCTCATAGGCCATAATTTTGCCAACTCTTGTTCATCATGTCTGCTTCTCAAAGTATGGACCATGCACCGGCAGCATCAGCATCACCTCAGAGTTTGTTGAAAATGCTGAATCATGGACTCCACTCCAAATCCACTGAATCAGAACCTGACTTTTAACAAGATCCCCAGGGAGTTGTTAGGCACATTAGACTTGGAGCAGCTCTGCTCTGTATATCTTCAACTCATTGAATGCCTCTTATAGTCCAAGCAGTATAGTTCTAGGCAGTATGTAGTACTAAATCTATAATCCTCACAGCAGGACAAGGTGGCTGTTACTGCCCTATTTTATAGATAAAGAAACAAAAACTCAGACATATGAGACAATCAAGAACATAGCAGATAACATTGATATTTAACCAGAAATTAGATAATCTGTTATTGATACTCATCTCTGAAATGGTATGACCTAGGCCACACAGAATATTCCAGAGGCACTAACTCTAGACTTGAATATTGTTTTCATGATTATGAACACAAATGTTTTTGTTGCAAAGTATTAAAATCATCTTATGGAATACCCTTAACCAAACAGTTCCCTCCACATTCTGCCATTTATTCAACTTTATTTAAACACCATAAACTCTTCAAGTGACCGTGCCATTACTTAGTGAGTTTTATGTACTTTTATGCTATTTTTCTTAATACAGCCTCAAAAAATTCAAAAAGAATTTGAGGTAACTTAGAGATACGCATATAAGATGAAATAGTGACACCAATTATTAAGGGCCACAAGATATGACAAGGGATGAAGGTCATATACAAAACGCCTATCATGAAGCTCTGTACCTTTTCTGTGACACTTTACTTAAAATACACAACCAAAGCTTGTATTATCTGTTATGTGATGCAGGGAGCCCAGATTTGGAAACACTTGCTTATGAAGCTTAGTATTTAATTTGTACTTTTTAGACAAGTATATAAAATATAGACAATAATATCTCTCAGAGAAATTGTGAGTATTAAATATGAATGCAGTTGGTGTGTAATTCAGTGGTAGAGCACATTCTTAGCATATGTAAGGCCCTAGGTTCAATGTGTAGCAACAACAACAAAAAAGACTAGTCCAGAACTATGAAAACATAGTAATATTTCACTCCAAATTTAATGATCTTTTAAGCACTATAACATAATTACTTATATAAGATATAATCATAATAAATAATATTTACTGATTTTCACATTAAAATCTCTGAATGGATTATCTTATTTAATCTTTATAACTCTAAATTACTAAAATTAGCCTAATTACTTTTTTATATTTTTGATGAACATGTAACAATTGTACCTGTTTATGAGAAACAGTGTGATATACCACCATATGTATATAGCAGGTACTGATCAAATCAGTATAATTAGCATTCCCATCTGCTCTTTATTTCTTTAAGTTTAAAGACTTAAAGCTCTTCTCTTATAGTTCTTACAGAATATGTAGCCAGTTATTGTGAACTATAATCATCCTACTATGCTATAGAATACTAAAACATATTCCTTCTATCTGTATTTTGGTACCAGATATCCAACCTCCCTCTCCCCTCCCCCTTTCCAACCTCTAGTAGTCACTAGCCCCACTTAGATGTGATAAAACAGGCCTAAGAGAAGTAATTTGATCATACACTGTATCTGGTAGTTATTGTTATGTACAAAGCCACCCTGAAACATAGTAGCTTAAAACAGTAATCATTTATTTTTCTCAATTCTTTGGGTCAGGAGTTTAGGCTGGGCTCAGCTGGGCCGGTTCCATCTCTGCTCCTTGTAGTGTTGGCTGGGCTCGTTTATATCTGGAGGCCTAGGAGAGCAGGGCCTTTCTCTCCCTGTGGTGTCTCTTCTTCAAGAATGCTAGGTCAGGTGTCTTCACTTGGTAACCAAAAGATTCCCAGTAACCAGGAAGAAAGTGCAGTTGTTAATGAATAGGCACTCTTCAAGCCCTTTCTTGTGTCTACTCAGATCCCAAGTCTAGAGTCAGTATCAAGCAACTCAACAAGGGTGTGCATACAAGAGACATGATTCCTTGAAAGTTATTACTGTAATAATCTATGTTACTCAGCATGTAAAGTTGGAACCTAAGAATTGTGAATTTAGGACACAGGCTCTCAACCACCACACCACACTTACCACCAAGAAAACTCCCCCTAATATTTTCTACATGACGTCAGTTGTCTTTTAACTTTTAAGCAGCTACCTTCTGAAATAGCAAATCATCTCCAAATGATTTATTTCTGACATAAAACTCCTATGAACTTTATTGTAGGGTTAACAAAGTATGAATTAAGTTAATGGTTTTTTCATTCCTTAATTCACTCACATTATTAGACAGATTGAATTTTACATAAATCTTCTCTAGAGTCCTAACAGATACCAAAAGTGGCATCAATGCATTAAAAGATAACAGTATTACAGTATTTCATTTTGTGTCATACTTTATAGTCAACACAAGACCCTCAGAGTGAGTGTTAAGCTTGTACATTTGGACTTTCCCTATGGGTATCTGAAAACTGGTAAAGCTTTCTTAGCATGGTGAAAAGGAGTGTTTTAAGTATATGCAACTGGTACAAAAGGTGCATCACAGCTGAGGCACTAGAGGCAAGAAAACTAGGAGATGAAGGAACAGGCTTACAGGGGTGTTGGCAATGAAAAAGGTAGAAGAACTCACAAAGAAGGCAAACTAATCATGGTGACCATCGGAGGGGAAAAGCAAATGAACGATATTCAAAGTAATGCAATGATTAATTTCAATGTCTTGGTGTTTGTCACTTTTCAATGTACATAGCATTTTTTGCATCAGAACTTCTGATGACTTGACAGCAGAGGATGCTCATTCCCATTCACTGGGACCCTTAGGATCAGGTTGTGGCTAGCCCTGTTAATATCAGAGATGAGGGAGGAAGGCCAAGATTGGAATCTTAATAGGAATATAGATGTAATGACATGATCAGTTGGATATTAGAAAGATCTCTCAGGCAGCAGAGAGAAAGGCAGACTATAGGAAGCAGAGATGAGAGGGAGATCAACTGAGAGGCTTTTGTGTAACTCTGTGAAAAAGGCTTCAAATGCAAGTCTGGGTGACAGAAGGGTAGTTCAGAAGCCAGACAACAGGGGCATGCACTCTTGTTTATTGCTATCAGAAATGTTTTTGTTTTTTAGCTTTGTTGGTCTTTCATAAATCATGGTTGGGTAATAAAATCATGCTACTGGGTAAAGTTATGAAGATTGGCCTGTTTGTTCTATAAGATCTATAACTATCAGGGATCCTGTGTACCCAGTGGATTGAGAAAGTCCTTCCATACCTGAGATTGATATTTTCTACGGCCCTTTTCATAAACACCTCACACCAAAAAAATGAAAAGGAGGCAAAAAAGGAGGGAAGGAAGGAAGGAAGGAATTTTATCATTACATGAATAATAATGGCATACTTCTTAGAGAAAATAATGGAAGGAAATTAATGTAGCATTAGATAAAACTCTATTAGTATAATTACGCAATGGATGTCCTAAAGAGACAAGACAATGCAGAAATAATCTTTCTTGTCACAAAGGACCATCTATTTAAAAAAGAATAAAGGAAATAATTTTAATAAAACATTTTGCCCTGAGCAAGAAATGTGCTTCATGTATCATACACGAGAAAGGACAGTTGTTTGATAGAAAATGGAACCATGGCCTTGCTATAAGACTGTTCATTACTTAGTGCCACTAAAAGTAAATTAATGGGCCCCCAAAAGATATAAAATTCATTCTGTTTTGTGGCATTTGTTAGCTTACAGAGGAGATGAAGAGGAATCTTTTCAGGTGATTATTTAAACAAAGGACTTCAAGGAATTTTCAGTGACCTTTAAGGTTTCACCAAAGGACACTTCTCATAGAAAGGATTTATCTGAAGGAGAGTCACAACTTTGAAAGAGTTTATTAACAAAGAAGAGAAGCTCATGTGCCATCTATAAATTTAATAATTTCTGCTTTCAAATATTGGCATTTTTATTTTAGACTTCTCTAAAAAATTCAATAATTGCTTAAAAGATAGTAAGCATTTTAAAAATGCTAACATAACACCCCAACAAATGAACTAATTCCTTTAAAGGTTTGTGCTCCATCAAGACTGAGGGCCTTATGTAACAATGAGACTCTTTATTACATAGTATTTCCATTCATTCAAAATTCATACCTTTATAAGTGTTTAATATATCTTTACAAGCTACTTTACAATTTACAAATTGCCTTTACATCTCTTTAGATGGTCTCAATGATCTTGAGGGTAGGCAGAACAAATATATTATCATGTAACACATGAGTAATTTCAGCCCCAACAAATTTGAGTTGTGTAGTATCAGGAACTTCTCCAATTATTGGCAATAAAGCAGCAAACAAGATAAGCACAGCCCTTGCTGTCATTGATAGCATTGTCTTCTAGAATGAGAGGTATTCCTAACTACATGAACACATAAATATGTAATATACTGCTAGGGAAGTACCTTGGTGAGACTGAGACCACACAAGCCGTTTGCCTCAGGTCTCAAAGCTTTTCCTGACACCTTCCCACCAGAACAAGTAGTATACAGAGAGTATTATCCCCCATTACACCTTTCTATTACTACTCCAGCCAATGCATATAGGTGTGTATGTTGGGCCTTACAGGCCTCTATACTCTAACTCTGCTTGTCTGTTTAATGTAGATACTTATGTTCCCTTGGAGAACTGCAGACCAGCAACAACAGTTGATGTCAATGTTCTAGAAAGGTTACATTAGGGCTGGGGAATGTAGCTTAGTGGCAGCGTGTTTGCCTACTATGCATAAGACCCTGGGTTCTTCCCAGCACTGGAAAAAGGAAATTCCTAGAGAAAGTTATATTAAAGCATAGTTTGTAGACAATTCAAAGAAAGGCAATTCTAGGCATTAGCATGGAGAGAACAAGACCAGCAGAAGGACCAAGGTACTTCATAATCTTAGATTTGCAGCAAGGTCATGAAGGAGATAGATTAAGATGATGCTATAGACATAATTGTCTAAATTTTAAGAACCACCTCAAATTCTTTTCAGGAATTCAGTTGGTAATAAACACATAAGCAAAAATTTCATAAATACCTTGGTAAAAATGAACATTTAACAAAGCATCTTTATAGAGAAACATGACCTTCATGGCTGCATAATTAGTTTAAAATTAACTAAATAACTATACCTAAAATCATTCATATTGCCAATTCACAAGAGGGTTGCATAACCCTTGATTCTGGGCAGTATTTTCAACAATTATTTAAATGAGCATTTACCAAAATGCTGATAAAACAGTATCTGAGAGAAAGCTACCATATTGAAAGGACACAACCATAATCTCACTTTATTCTGAGTAGAATCTGTCATTCATTCCCAAAACTTTCATCAAATGCCCACCATGAATGAGGGGCTGTGAAAAATGCCAAAGCCACGTGTAACTCATGCTCTCAGGCGTTCCTGTGAGTAGATTGTAGTATTTTGCTGTAACAGCACAAAATAGCCTAGGACACCATGTGAAGATTCAAGTGGAAGACATTCATCTACACAATTACTAATCTGTTAGAGACTGAATTGAGATGCCTCAAAATTCATATGTTGATGTCCTAAATCCCAGTAACAAGAGTATGACTGATCTTGGAGACTGGGTCTTTACAGAGGTAATTAAATTAAAATGAGGTCAGTAGGGTGAACCCTAATCCAATATGATGGGGGCCTTATAAGAGGAGGAGATTGGATGTAGACACACACAAAGAAACACTAAGAAACATGGTTTTAATGTGTTCCTTCCAAAATTCAGGTGTTGCCAATATGACAGTATTAAGAGGTGGGGGCCTTTAAAAGGGGATTAGGTCATGAGAGCTCTTTCTTTGTGGATGGGATTGAGGCCCTTACAACAGAGGTTTCATCCGCATTGATCTCATCTGCATAGATGCAGACACCAAATGCTGATGCTTTGATTTGGACTTCCCAGCCTGAAGAACCATGAGAAAATAAATGTCTAATGCCAGGTGCTGGTGGCTCATACTGTAATGCTAGCTACTTGGGAGGCTGAGATTGGGAGGATTGCAATTTCAGGCCAATCTGGGCAAAAACTTCAGGAAAACCTATTTTCAACCAACAGGTGCAGTGGCATGCACCTGTTATCCTAAGCTACATGGGACCTGAGATGGGGAGGATTATGGTTCAAGGCCAGCCCAGGCAAAAAAGTTTGCAAGATCCTATCTCAACAGAAAGAAAGCTGGATATGGTAATACACGCCTATCATCCCAGCAATGGTACGAAGCATAAAATAGGAGGAACATGGTCCAGGGTTGCCTGGGAAAAAAGCAAGACCATATCTCCTAAGGAACTACAACAAAAAAGGGCTGGAGGAATGGCCCAAGTGGTAGTGTATCTGCCTAGCAAGCACAAAACCCTGAGTTCAAACACCCCAATACTGCCAAAATAAGAAGACAGAAAATAAATTTAATAACTGTCTGTTGTTTATAAGCTATGTAGTCTCTGATATATTGCTAAAATAGCACAAAACAGCCCCAGACACCACGTGAAGACACAAGTGAAAGACATCCATCTGTACAACCACAGAGAGAGGCTTAGAAGAAACCAACATTGGTGAGATCTTGATCTTGGATTTCCAACCTTCAGAAGTATAAAGGAATAAGTTTCTACTGTTTATACCGCTCAGTTTCTGGTACTTTGTCAAAGTAAACTAATATCCATCCTCATCAGAATCTTTCCTGTCCCAGGTCTCTGCCCCATAATGCCCAAACTTCTAATTCTTTCCCTATCCCAGGGTTTCTGGTAAAGCAGGAACCTCAGGAAGTAATTACTGTAAGGATTGTTAATGATAAAGGCCTTCCCTTGCTCCTGGGAAAGTTTAAGAATGGAAAGCATGTACCTGTTTTCACATAAAAACAGTATTACACACAGATTAGTCATGCTGGATTAAACTGACATAAATATCCAGAACAGAACCAATTCATAAGACACAAATTGTCCTTAATTTTGCAAAATGAGCTGTCTATTCATTTGCTGAGCATGTGTTTATTGAGCCCTGCTCTGTAGCAAGCTCTGCTAGTCCTTTTCACATTTACCACTTCATATCAAGGAGTACCGGGGTTATCAAGAGGACATGAGGGGACAGGAAATGAGCAGAGCCTTCCAGGAAATAGGAAATGTTTGTTCAGAGGATCAAAGGCACAGAAGACAGTGTGATAAAAGAAGAGAAAGAATTTTGTTGTGACTGAAGTCAAATATATATCTAATATACAAGTAGAAAGATAAGTTTGTGTGGAGTGTAAGGGTCTTTCTGGCCACACTAACAAGTTTTGGACCCCATGCTATATATAAAGGAGAATCTACAAATGGCTTTAAGGAAGTGACACATGGGATTATCTTTAAGATTATAGTCCTGGACAGCAATAGGGAAGGAAAAGTGTCAGGAGGCCAAGTTTGGAGGTTCTTCAAAGTCCTAAAATAATGAATCTCATTCACACTAGGTCTCGAAGTTATGAATCCATGTCAGTTGAATACTGTTGTTGCAGTGTGTGAGGCTAAATCAAAACTCTTACCTACATGTATGGACAAAGGGTACATGGGAGCAGATCCAAGTTTAATTCAACTCATCTGCAGTAAAAATAAAAACATTATTATTTTTAGTGATTTACTGCAATTGTCCATGTCTTATGTTTTTCAATAGCAAGTGATTAAGACACTAAATAGCTTGTATATTACTATGATTTTGAAGAAAAATGTATAAAACTTTATATATAAAGTGGCACATTTCCATTACAAAGCCACAAGGGCAGAATGTTCATTTTTCCTTCAGTAATGAAACTTTCATCTCTAGAGGTTCAATTCATAAAAGAATATTTATGTAGCTTAGTGGGGTTTTCCTCTGTCTTCTGCTTCTCATGAGAAGAAGAGAGGAATCCAAATCAAATGTGAAAGTAAAGCCAGGGAAAGAATAAAATGAAAGTCCAATTGATTGGCGAAATGAATAGGATAGGTGGTATGATAGGAAAATCACATAGCCTTGTAGGAAACACCACTTTTGAACATAAAT
Source organism: Castor canadensis (assembly GCF_047511655.1). NCBI lineage: Eukaryota > Metazoa > Chordata > Mammalia > Rodentia > Castoridae > Castor > Castor canadensis. The sequence continues at coordinate 90,654,375 of NC_133390.1, read as the reverse complement.
GAAGATGGATTGGCATGTGACTCACAGGGGAATTCAGGACTGCTTTTTATTTTATAAATAGCATCTGCCACCTTCTACTGCATTCTTAAAATAGCCTGTACGTTAACAGAAAAGAACAGACAAATGAAGTGTATCAGGGCATTTTTTGTCGATGAAAATAACCTTCAACAAAAAGGAAGAGGGGAGGAGAAAGTAAGAAGGGGAAGCGTGTGAGGGTTGTGAAGGTAATAGCTATGAACATAAAAAAGGGAATCCCAGTGCCGGGCTAGGGACATCACACGCAACTGCAGTGATCATGGGGAAATGGATTTAGTCATGGAAACAAAATTTTAATTCAACAAATGTTGGTTGAATTGTACTGAACACATTGTGCTTAAGTCTACACATGATTCAAATATGATTAAGATCCAAGCCCTATCTTCTGGGGCTAATCATTTAGAAAAAGTGGTTATGCCAAGTATATTAATACCTACCATATAGGACAAGATATGAAATACATCATGAAACATAAAATCAGTGGGCTCTGGAGTCAGAAATACAAGAGAAACATTTGGAAGATTTGGAAACCCATCAGGGAAGAAGTCACATTTTGATGTGGGTTTTACAGGATAAGTAAAATTTAAAAGAAACCACAAGAGATAAAGGAAAGAAAGCAAGAAACATAAATGCAGCCCCCCCCCCACAAAAGTTTGATTTGTAGGTAACCAAAGCAGGTTTTGCTGATTACTATAGACCAGAAAAAAAAATAAAGTATTGATCTGAGGGAGAGGAATAGATGTTGAACTTTTCCACTGGAAAATTAGAGTGGGAATTACCACCATCCTCCATTTCCATTCACATGGAACCAGAGCCATCACCACTGCCAATAAGTACTAACTTGGCAAAGAAAAAGAAAATGCAATACCATGAGACTCACGAAGCAGCCTTTAAATGCTCTGTCCTTGCTCCATCCACCCCCATAACAATTTTCAACTCAAGGGCAAGGTGATTCTTTGTTAGCTGTTGTGTGAGTCAGCTTTCCATTACTGTAACAAATACTTGAGATAATTAGCTTATAAAGAGAAAAGGATTATTTTGACTCACAGTTCTGGAGATCTCAACCAATAGTCAGTTAGCCCCATTGCTTTTAGGCCTGTGTCAAGGCAACACATCATGGAAGGGTACACATGGTCAAACAAACCTATTTCATGGCTGGGATGCAAAAGGGAGAGAAGAGGAGACTGGGGACCCACAATTGTCTTCGAGGACCTACCCTCAATGACGTGACACCTTCCACTAAGTCCTTGGAGGATATTCAACACCCAAACTACAGCAGCTGTCCTGTATACTACAGAATGCCTCACGGCATCTCTGGACTCTACCTACTAGATACCATTAACACCAATTGTGACAATCAAAGAATTTCTGGAAGGCAGTGGGGACTAAAGACGTGACAGATGGTAAATAAGACAATAAAAGAAAAATTTTAAACTGATCTAATAACAACAATTTTAGTTGCTACATGCTAAGGTCTTTATTGTGTCAATGCTGGGTGGAACTAACAGTTCAATAAACCTACCTAAAGATCATGGCCCATTGTTCAATCCACAGAAGAACAGTCCAAAAATGACTTAATCCTTTAAAGTAAGTACAATTGTAACCCCTAGCTTACAAGTGATAAAATTAGTGATAAAAAAAGTCATTCAGTTCTTAAATTCTGAATCCAGGATTTGAGCCAGGTCATGTGACCCAAGTGAAAATACTAACCACTGTGTATTGTTTCTGCTGAAAATTAGCTCAGTTTGTTTATTCTGCAAAGTAGAAACCTGAGACTAGGGGAGGTGATACGATTGCCCAAGGTCATCCCTTTTTTGGTAACTACTCTGGAGCTAAAACTGACATCTTCAGACTCATACTGCAGATGTTTTACCTATACCTAGAGTTAGGCCTGAAAAGAAGAAGGTTGATTCCTCCTCCTTGGACACCTGGGTATTGGAGAGGTTGGAGCAAGTAACAGAAGTAGAATGTGCTCTGGAATAGAAAACGGTTTCAGAGCCAATCTGATTCCTGCATTAAGAGAATTAACCCCAGAAAGTCGCACATACACCTCCACACACCAACAGACACACAGGATACCGGGAAATAGAACACTTGGTCACTATTGGTTGAACTTAAAGAGATCTAGAGAGAATCAAAACACCTGTATTGCAAAGAAAAAAAAGGAACTGAGCACCTGTTTTGCTTTCAGAAACTTCTAGGCCCACTTTCTTGTGACTCAGGTTTCCAATTCAGAGTAGTTACACTAAAATTCTGCTAAAATCCTAACCTAAACTACAAGAAGAGGCACTTTTCATTTGCTTTGGGGGTTAACATAGGATGTTTTCTTTTAAGCGCTCCCTTAATTGTGCAACCTTGTGGTCTTTAGAAAGAAAAAGAGGATCTGAATACGCCACCACTGCCCAACCTCCAGAGAGGCAAGCTGGCCACATGTCCGGTGCTCCCATCTGCTAGGCAGAGAAAATGAGCAGTCTAGACTCATTATCTCAACCCTCAGTGTTTCAGAGCAGTGAGCTCTGAGCTCAGGGAGAAAATACAGAATGCAGACAGAAGGTGAAATTGATGACCCACAGCACAGTTTTCTGGTCAGTCAAAGGTTGAAGGGCTTAATAAGGAGCAGAGAAAGGAGAAAGGCTACACCACATGAGACAATGTGCATTTTAGCCCACTTCTCCCTGCCCTGTGTCTGTCCTGTTTCCCTGAAAAAAGAGTCTACCAAGAACAAATTGTTCTTTAAGTACAATTTTGCGAAACAGCAGTTTTTATGCTTACAAATGAGCATGTATGTTATCTGTGCGCTCCAACTTAATCCATGTGTAATACATAATGTAATTATTGACAAGAGGAGCAAGAAGTGGCAAGACTGTTTCAGTTCACTAGGTAACTATGGAGATGGAGACATACTTCCTTGGGATGCATGGACTGACAGGTGCACACCTTTGGCTCAGAGAACTCCAGAAGTCTGTTCTGTTAATGAAAATCAGAATTATTCTTCCATCATCTCCCACTAGACATGTTACTGGATCACTGGAGACCAGAGTCAGCTTCCTTTCAATCCTCTTTTTCTCTAAAGGACTGCAGTACGGGCTGGCTGGTGTGGAAGTGCCACTCTGGGAATAACCCAAACATGAAGTTTTATTGCCTTCCTCATCATCAGTTAAAATTTACTAGGCATTTTCTGTGTGCCAGGACCATATTGAGTACTTTACATGTACGGCCCTTATCTTATTGACTTCTTAAAACACCTGAGGGCAGGTTGTTGTCCCTATTTTATAGGTCAGGAATTGGGTTCAAGTGTCTTTTCCAGGGATAGGTAGCTAATAGGAGTCATTTGGGATTAGAACCCAGGTCTGTCAGACTTCAGAACCAGTGTTCTTAACCACTATGTGCTACAAGTCGCAAGTAGCTACTGAGCACTAGTGGATTCCCACGCCAGCCTTTGAGGTTGCCATAACTAACAATAGTGTTCTGTCCCTAAAGAGCCTGAGGCTGAGTTAGGAAGGCAGATAAGAAAAAGATGACTGTAGTGTAATGCTAGCTTAGAGGAACACAATGATTGCTCAAGGAGGTAGACAGGAGCAGCATCTAGCAGACATGAGGGTCCATGCTAACAATGACTCTTTGACTTCATACACCCACAGTGAAATTCCATTGTGAACATTGGATTTGTGCACTCAGAGGAAACCTAACTAATGTCTTGATACCTTTACCTAAACTAGGGGAATTCATACATTATTGGTAAATATCATATCTCCATTGATGTGCCCTCCAAACCCCTGGCCTTTTAGTTTCTGAAAATCCTTTCCTATCATATTTTTCATCTTCAGTTCCCAGCCATTTGCTTCCATGGTCACACACCAAGCTTGTCCTCCCAATCCTGCACCATGTCTGTCATCTAAATTTGCAGTAACTCCTCTCTGACCACCATTTCCTGTTTCTCTGAATCGTTCTCTCATATTACCTTATCAAAAACTTAATGGCTCCAAAATCTGTAATTCCTTGATCCCACTACCTTCTCATTGTCCCTTGCCTCCTTCATGTCTTTATTCTACCTTCCTTCCTACCCACCTTAAAGTTCATAACAATGATTGTTTTCCACTCCTTTGCAGACACTAATTAATTCCCTTTCGCTTCTCATAGTTTTTTATACTCATTTGGCAAAACCTCAACCCTGATTCAATTTAACTCTCTGCTTTTTCTGCACTTGTACTCATGCAGTTGAATACAGCTGGATGCAAACATGCAATAAAAAAGTCTCAATTTTTATTCATAACCATAAACCTCCAGTGGGTCTAAGGGCAAGCACAACACATTTCCCTAGTCTATTACAAAATGTAATATTCTTCTACTTTTTATCTTATTATTTCTCCCATCTCTAGCCCCTAGTCTCAGCTGATGTTCTTAATTCCTACTTCACTGAAAAAAAAGAAAAAAGAAAAACAGAAGCAACTATAAATGAACTCCTTCAGGCTGCCACTATCATACTTACCCATCTCCCAGCATCTGTGCCCATAATAGCCCTTCCTTTTTCATACTATAAATGAACTGTCCAGGCACCTGCAGGAAACAATCCCTTCACTTGTGCATTGAATCCTATGCCCACCCAAACCAGTGCTCTGACATTGTATTACTGCGTGTTTCTTCTCTGTAGACCCTTTATCATCAGCCTAAAGGGAGGCTAGAGATTTCTAATCTTTCAAGAACCTTCTCTTGATATTACTTCCTACAGAAACTGCCTCATTTTTATGCTTTTCTTTAGAGTAAGTTCTTCAAAAAGTCTGCCTGTACTCACTCTCCAATGCTTTTCTTTTCTTCCCCATTTGTGTTATTCAGCTTTTTTGTTGTGATAAATACCTGAGAGAAACAAGTAAAAAGGACAAAAAAAGTAATTTTGGCTCACTGTTTCAGTCCAAGGTCAATTGAATCTATTGGTTTGGGCTTGAGATTAGGCAAAATGTGAGGCAGAGGCTGCTCACCCTCATGGTGACCAGGAAGCAAACAGAGGGAGACAGGAAGTGACAAGGTATGACCTTCAAAAGCACACCTCCGGTGACCTACTTCCTCCAGCTAGGTGCTAGCCCCAAAGTTTTCTACCACCACCCCCAGGTGCTACCAGCTGGAGACCAAACTTCTGCATATAAGCCTATGGGAATTTTTCAGATTCAAACCATAGCACTGTCTTTCTTAAACTCACTTCAATTAGACTTTTGCTCATCGTATAACTTCACCAATTTTTTTATCAAGTTTACCCAAACCTCTGTTTATTAGATTTAAATATTAATTCTCAGGCTTCCCTTTTATTTATATCAATTGAGTTGACACAGTTGATTCTATCCCTCCCTTTTCTTTCAAAGATTTCCTCTGCTTGCTTCCGTAACACCATCCCCGTCTGCTTGTCTTTTTATCCCACTAGCAGCTATTTCTCAGTCTCCTGGATTTACTCCTTATCTCTTCTTCCTCTTTCCTTCTTTTTCCTTCCTCACTTCCTGGGCTACTTCATTTAATGTGACTCTTTGTATTTCTACCCTGGTCACCAGATACATATATCCACCTGCCTACTTGACCTCTCCACTTTGGTGTCTACTGTATTTTAAACTTCACATGTTCGGTTGAATGCCTGGTTTTATCCAAACCTATTTAACCCACATTAATTTCTTTTTGATTAATGATAATATCTCAGCAGCTCAAGCCAAAATTCTAGAAGAAATCTTCACTCTTCTCTCTAGCCCATCAGCAGATCTGGTTGACTTCAAAGTAGACATGCAATTTGATACCACCCTTCTATCATATTAATTAAAACTACCTTGATTATTGCAGGGTTTTTTTTATTTCTTCTCCCCCCACCTCTGCCACTGCATTCTATTCCCAAGGAAATAGTCAAAGTGACCCTGTTAATAGGCAAGTCAGATAATGACCCTCCTCTTCCCCAAACCCACCTCTCTCATAATAAAAGCCAAAGTCCTTACCATGGCCTCCTAGGCCTTCCATAATCTGAACTACTATTCTCCTCTTTCTCAGTCCAGTTAGCCACAATGGTCCCCCTTCCTATACCTGAAACAAGGTGGGTGTTATTCCAGGAAGGAGTCTTTTTCCCTTACTACCCTCCTTGCCTAGAATGTTCTTCTTCCAGAATTCCATATGGCTCACTCTCAAATTCTCAGCAAGACTTTCTTTGACCACTAAACTTATAATTGCAGGTCCTGTGCTTACTATCCTTCTCTCCTGCCTCATATTTCTCTGTAACATTTTCTTCAGATATAGCCCATGATTTATATACTTTCTTTGTTAATTATTATAATAGAAAATAATTCCTCAAGGGCAGAAATCTTCATCAGTTAAAATTCTAAGCACTGCTTATCTGAAACATGGCAAATATCCAATAATTATTTGTTAAATGTTAAATGAAGAAAAATATAACTTTAAAATACTATTTTGACTCATTTTTAATTCACTCACCAGTATGTCCTATTATAAAAGCTATTCAGTATTTAAAAGCCTAATGAGTCTTTTACTAAGCATTTGTGAAAAGCCTGGTATATTTAAATTTTTGAGCAGTAAACATCAGACAAGACTTCCAGAACCTGATGAGGTTTAAAATAATGGAGTTTATTCCTTTATGTTGAATCAAGCAGTTACTGTGTTTCTGAGGGCATTCCAAGGAGACCAAGGTGAAGTTCACTTTGAAGGATGAGTTGCCATCTTTCCCATAGGGCTTGATTTCTGTAGATGTCAGAACTTCTGACACACCTGCTTGGGGTGGACTCAGGACAAAACCTGAGCAAGGGCAAGCATGGCTAAGTAAAGAGTGCAAGTTAGCATCTGAACACTTTTTCTTCAGACATAAATAGTTTATACAAGCACAAAGAATCTCTGATCAGGGTTCACACATTTTCTTGGAAAAATATGTCTAAAACTGGAACTATCTTCTCTGTCTAGACCACTTCTGAGCACAAGAAAACAGATTAGGTTTTAGAAAAAGCCATACACAACATAAGTCAGAGTATAAATTAGAGGTACATGGCATCATTATAAAATGAGAAATGTTATCTAAAGTTTCACATGCAGCATGTGGACCAGATAGGCTCATTATTGTTCTCAGAAATTTCTCCATGAAATAACACAATGACATCCTGTGTCGGGTCTTCAGTTGTATTAGGTATTAGGAAACTGAGGCTCTGAAGGGGTTAATCAGAATTCAGTGGGTGTAAGCATTATACACAAGTCTCCTTGCCCACAAGGTCCTGTTAATGCTCTTGTACCAGGGGAAGCACTCAGGCTTGGGAAAGAGAGCAGGTTAGGGTTAGCAGGCTAGTGTCATGTCAGGTGCAGAAAAGAAATGGAGGCCACCCAGGGCACAAGTCCAGCCTAAGAATATGGAGACACTCAATGGTATGAGTCTTAAGCTTGTTAGACAGAGATGACAAAGGCTTCACATAAGGTCTAGGACTTTAGTCCAATTCCTGGCAGACAGAGAGCAAGACAGACATAGACACATGGAGACTCAGACACACAGAGGAAGGAATCACGCAGGCTGGGACACTTTACCTTCTGGCAAATGTCCAAAATCTATCTTCCCCTCCTTCCCATCCATCCACTATTTTCCTCTTCCATCCTCTCCAAGTACATCCTACTGCCTCTGCAAAATGAGCATCCTGGCCTATTGGATTTCCTTGTCTCATCTCCCTCCACCTGAGGTCCCCACTCAGCACTAAGATCAAGTTATTCATTGACTACTCAGGTAACACAAGCCATAAAGAAGCAGAAAATGAACTGGTTGGCAATAAATTAACTCTCATAGCAAATGTCCTTAAAACAGTCCCTGATGGTCCCTGAAATCTGTGTGACACAGATTCTGGGTAGCAGAGTTGATATACGCATACTCTATAGTTTCTTAGGATTTGCCTGACATTCACTTTGTCCTGACCTTTCTAGGCAAGGGAATGGTAATGCCTCCCACTTGTTTAGGAATTTACAGGTCCCAAGTTTCAGCAGCATTACCTCACTGAATCCTCACAAGACTACGGAGGCATAGCCCCCAGGTTAGATAAGGAAACTGAGGAAATAGAGATTTGTGGAAGGCAAAGAGCAGCCAGATTTCAGACCAAACTGCCCTCTGTTCTATGCCTTGCTCCCTTCACCACGGCAAAAGAGAGAATGACTCAACCTGCCCCAGAGGAGATATCTAGAGATTTCTCTTTCTCATCTTCCTCCTTCCCAACTTTCATTTCCTCAAGTAATAACTTTCCCTCCAGTTAATATATGTAAAATGAAATTAAAATGAAGACAGTTGTTGGAACTCTGGGAATGGAAAATTCAAACTCTCCCATGCAAGTTCACAGAAGGATTTCTAACTCAGGGATTTCTCACTATTTAGTTGTCATTTGATAAATAGCATTGCTACTAAAACACTAAAAGCCATAAGAAGAAATTTATATGACCAGAAAAATCTCCAAGGAATGTTCTTCTAAGTCTCCATGTCCTGGTGATTCTCTGTGCTGTGAGAACAATGTCAGAAATGAGGTGATCAGACTACACAAAACATTCTCCAACGTAACCTATTTTGATCAATCATTTCCATATGGCAGAAAATAAATAAAAGGAAGTCTGTCCTGATTTTTTCAAATACTAGTGCAAGACTGCCCTCCTTTCTATTACCTTCCTCTCATTTCTATGCCTTCTGGCTAATTTCTTATAATCGAGTTCTCTTTCTACAGATGCAGGCTATAGGGCCAGAAATGTCAGGAGGAGGCTGGGAGATGAAGCATAGGACTCCTGACATGTAGTGTCCTTGGCTTCCCCCAGTTACCAGCACAATTGTACTTTCTTGTCACCTTACAGGGATCAGTTTAAAAGAGGCCTATAGACCTTCCCTGGCCTTTCTAAAATACTTCCTTCCATTATTCTCTATCTCATAGGCTATGAGAGACAGCTTTATTCACTAGAGTACAGTGTTTATATACAGTTCCTTTTTTTTTTTTGTCTTCTAATCTTGTCAAAACTCCATTTTTCAAAATTACTTGTGAGCTTCTTCCTCCCGCCCCATATCCTTTGGTAAGGGTATATATATATGTATATATAATTTGTTAGTTCCCATCCTGGGATTCTCAAATCAATTTCTAGTTGTAGATTTTCTTAAACTTTTAATTAATTAATTAATTCTCTTTTAAAATTATTGTTGTATTGGGGGTACATTGTGACATTTACAAAAGTTCTACAATATATTATAGTTGAATTCACCCCTTCCATCATTCCAGTTTATCTCCCCTCACCCCATTCCTGGAAAAGTTTCAACAAGTCTCATTTTTCCATTTACATTCATGAGTACTTAATATTTCCATCATGTTCACCATTACTTATATCCTCCCCCCTCCTACTGGTACCAACAACACAGACAAGACCTGTTTTGCCTTTCTGTTCTCTGTTTTTTTTTTAAAGACATTTTTGTTTGTTTAAGATAGCTATACAGAGTGTTTTATTGTGATATTTCCATGTATCTATGTATTATAACCTGAGTCTTATTCATGTCTTTTTAAAATATTTAACAATGGCTGTAATTTGTTTTTTTCACTGATCAGTTTGTTTATTTGTTAACTGGCTAGCTCCTGCCAAAAGATGCTAGCTACATTAGCATATATTACTAATATGATATATTGGTAAGTAAAGCCTCAATTCATATCAGTGAAATGGTGAATGATTATTAAAACCTATTGCACAAGTGCCTGATTTTCAGTAGGTACCCTCTAAAGCAAGTTTTCCTCTCAGAACCTGCAGTCTGCAGGGAATATGGACACACGGGTATATAATTCTTCACAAAGCTCAGTGAGTAGCATGCTGACTTAGGTCAGAAAAAGAGAGAAAGAAAAAAAGCTAGTGGTGAAGATTGTGTTCAAGGGAGGTCTTGGGGCCTGTCAGAAGGGACCACACACACATTTTAAGTACTTTTGAAAACAGGGGAGTTAGGCCCAAGTTCATATTCACCTGCACTATCCACCATGATCTCCAGAATTCCAGTTAAAATAAAGATGATCAAAAATCATAAGAAATAGCCTGGCAAGTACATATTCAGACCTGAGATTTGAAAACTCCCCAAGGCAATATAAACTGGGCTTGACATTCATCACTCCAGAGCTTCTATCATTTTGTTTTGGTATGAATTACCCTCATTTCTTTTCAACAAGGGTTTGAGACAAAGAGCACCAAATGCCTCCATTCACAAGATACTCTGTTCTTGTGTCATATAAAAACACATTTCAGCTTTCTCCCCACAGTCAGGCAAAAGCACAGAGTCCGACCATAACAGTGATGAAGAGTGGATAGGATCTGTCCCCAACTTCAGGGTTGTTAGTGAACAAAATAGAAGACCTTAAAAAACACTGGAACATCCCCTCTGCACACACATTAGCCGCTGATTGTTTCAGCCTCCCACTCCCTGTTCTGGAATGAGACTGCACACAGCTTCCCTAATCCCAATAACATTGCTGCACAGCCTGTGTGAGAGAGATAAGGTTAGCAGAGTTGATACAGGCGGAGGAGCTGTACCTTTTCCTTTAATCTGACTACTTTGCCTGCCAAGCAAGGCCCACAGATCTCTTTCAGGCCTGTCTGGCTAGAAGCACACACTTTCCATGTCCTCTAGCTACATTGACAGCTCCTCCATCTCCTAGCCGGATTGGCTTGGACCTGACAGTCATTCATGGACTTCTTTACCCAAAACTTCTAAACTTTTTCTTCACTTTTGAAGAGTTTCATTTTATTTATCAATTTGTGAATTGAAAATATAGATACTACTAAAATACTTTATTATAATTTACTGGAAAAAGGAATATTATAACCCAATCTTAATATGAGGAATTTGTAATTTTGGTTCTTGGCAATCCCCCTCCCCAGGCTCTCTGCTGGCTTCTATGCACACCTGGCCTAGGCGTGCATAAGGGAGGGACACCACACTCTCCCAGTTTTGCTCGGTCATCATTCACCTACTTTGTTCAGCAACTCATTCACTAAATGTCTCTTCCCTATTAACTCAACAGCATGTGCCCAGCAAAGAAAGAATAGCATCAGAGCTTAAAGACTAGGTTAGAGTATGCCCCCTAGGAATGGGCCCCAGATTCCTTCACTGGATGCCTCTGTTGGAAGGACTGACAGTGAAAGAATTTTATACCACCCTTATGTTCCTGCAGGGTAGGATTGGGGCCAATCAGAAGATGCTCCAGGATACAAATTGGGAATGTTCTCAGGGTCATGGCTCTGAGCTGTCTCATAGGACACTGAAGATATTCAAGAATTTTTTTAATGCAGTGGTTCCTGAGCCTACATCTCTATTGCAATCTCTGTGAAGTTTTAGCAAATAGTCACCTGGGTTCTGCTTAAGAACCAGAGAATCAGAGTAGATTTGAAGGCCAGAACACGGAACTTATGTCAGAGAAGATGTACTTAAGATGCTTCTTTCATACTTACTTCTAGAGTCACTCAAATTCAGGGCTGCAGTATTCATGGTAGTAAAATATGGCTGCCCGTGCCAACTTTACAGGATTTTTTAAGAAGTAAGAATTAATTAGATGTATCCTATAATTTTTTAGATAGTTAACTCACCGAATGGAATCTACATTCAGTGTTACTAGGAATGAGTTAGAAATCTGACAATATTTAACAGTGCCCCCTCCCCCAATAATTAGGCAAACAACAGTTAATGAATGGATTTTCAAGTCTGGTGTATTACTTTACAATTCAAAGGCTTATTCATTACCCAAGCTATGGAAACAGCCAAGATGCCCCACTACCAACAAATGGGTTAAGAAAATGTGGTATTTATACGCAATGGAATGTTATTCAGCCACAAACAAGAATGAAATTTTTCCATTCTCAAGTAAATGGACGGAACTGGAGAACATCATTTTAAGTGAAGTTAGCCAGGTTCAGAGGCCAAAAATCGCATGTCCTCCCTCATATGTGGATTATAGACCTCAAACAAATGCAGCAATATTATTGGACATGGGTCACACACTAAGGGGAGAACGTGCACGGTAGGAATAGGGAAAGGGGAGGAAACCTAAAACTTGAATGTGATTGATGTGCTCACTGTATAGGAGTGAATAAAGTAATCTTAAACTGGCAGCTTCCCTATGGGAAGCTGACGAGGAAGTAGTGAAGAGCTCTGGCAGAGATGAACCAATGTGGGTTGTAATACACATGTGCATGGAAGCAATGCTAGGAATCTCTCTGTATAGCTGTCTTTATCTCAAACTAGCAAAAAACTAGTCTTTCTTATTATATTTTATGTTTTCTCTTCAACAAAATCAGAGAAAAAGAGGGTGAAACAGGTTCTGCCCCAGCAATGGGTGGTGGGGGGCAGGGGAGGTGATCCAAACAATGTATACACATGTCAGTAAATGTAAAAATAAATAAATAAATAAAAGGGCTTATTCATATACAAACACTCCCCCATTTACATGGCTAGACTTAAGACTTCTCAACTTTCTGTAGTGCGTGATAATGATCCACGTTCAACAGAAAGCAAACTTTGATTTTGGGATTTTGATTTTTCCTATGTTAGCAATATGTAGTTTGATACTGCTGTGGTACTGGGCAGAGCCAGTGATTCGTAGCTCCCAGTCAGCCATGTAACCACAAAGTTAAACAACATACTCCACGTTCTTTGTATTATACTGTATTGCACAGCTATGATGTTCAATGGGTTAAGTGTACTTTCAATTTACAAAGAGTTACTAGGACATAACCCCATCATAAGTTCAGAAGCATTGGAACATTCTCCTTTCGGGATTTCTATCTTCACAACTATTATGACAGATGGGAGAGAGTACTATGCCAACTTTATAGAAAGGAAAACTGAGCATAGAAGGGTTAAGTAATTTCTACAAGGTCATATTGAAGATCCAAGGTGAGAAATAATTTAGACCTTCCAACATCTAGTCAGGTGCCATCACTTCTACAACCCCAAGCCTTGCTACTGGGGTTTAAACTCAAGGCCTTACACTTGACAAGCAGGTACTCTACTACTTGAGCTATGTGCCCAGACCAGCTTTCTCAGTATCCTCAGGTGTCTTGAGTCTGTTAGTTTAAATCTTTTTGCACTGGTCTATTCCCAGAGCCTCCTAATTTTCTGTTGCAGTATTTTCTACAGTGTTTTCCATTGCTAGAGTCTTGTCCCCAGCCACAACTCCCATTGTTCTCTTCCCTAGTCAAGGGGAAGGACAAGGAGAGGTCTATGTTTGAACCTCCAATGTTATTCTACTCGCTTAAGTAATGTGGGGCAAGTTAGTTACCATTGATAAGCTTTAACTTTTTCTTCTATGAGAACCAAATCCATTTGGTGTTTTTTTTCTTGCAACTTTTTAAATCTGCACTGGCACAAGATCGTGATCTTATGCATAATATTCATTTTATTACTTATATACTCAGACCTTTTCTAAGCAGCATACTCTACAAGTTCAAGCTCTAGACCAATACTGCTATTAGAAATATAATGCAGGCCACAAATGTCTCGTGGCCATATCAAAGAAAATTAAAAATAAATAGCTGAACTTAATTTTAATGATTTATTTAATCCAAAATATCTAAAAGGTTATCATTTTAACATGTAACCATATAGAAATTAAGAATGAGATATGTTACCTTAATTTTTATTCTAAGTCTTCAAATTCTGGTGTGTATTTTACACTTACAGTAGTTTTCAGTTCACACTGGCCAGATTTCAAGTGCTCAGTGGTCTTATATAAGTAGTGCCTATTGTACTGGTCAGTGGAGCTCAGACTTCATTCAAACTCCACCCATCAACTGCTTCTCTTTATTAGCGACCCTGATTTCTTAGTCTTATCAAGTATTTATCCAAAACTCTTAGCTTCTCTATTCTCCCTTTATTGCCTAAACAAATGCAAAAATCTTTCACATATCTGGTAGGCTTTCCCTCCTTCAGCACCTTGAATGTTGGACAGCTCCTCCAGGGACACTTAGCTGCCTCCACCTAATTCCACTTGAGTGTGAGGTCACAGGAGAAAACAGGTCTATTGATTGCACTAAACCAAGCTGAAGACAGATCTGGTAAAGAATAAGGGCTCTGCAGTGAGGCAAGTCTGGGTTTACATTCAAGTGTAGGCTACGCCACTAGCAGTTCTCAACCATACTGGTGGATCTATGGCTGGGACCAGTAGCTGTCAGTATTCTAAAAGCTCATAAAACAGGCCATAATTGACAATAATAATACCCTTCATTAGCCCAATGAATCCACATTTGACAATAAAAGGTCTTCTTTTAGAAGACCTTTCATAGACTCCATGGGTCCCAATACCCTTATGACATTGAGGCTTGGGGTTAGCACATGCTAGTCTGTGGGTGTTAGTACCATCAAAAGACAGCCAGAGATCAAGGCAGTTATTTATTGCTCATCCTTGCCAAATCAGTCAGCCACAACAGCACTGGTTCCATTTTTAAATTAAGAAATTAATATTTAATATTTTAGTCACCTTGTTTTTGCATAACATCATCTTATTGCCTTACAGGACTATTGATATGCTGAGGGGAAGATATTTGCTAAAAATTGTTACTTCAAACCTGCACAATTTTTATCTCCTCACCATGAAATTCATCAACAATGTCCCCATAATCTAGGAAGTTTTGCCTCTTTAAACAGTTTAATCCTGAAGAAATAAGCAATGTAGGTAGAAGTCAGAAAAAAAAATCTAAGCATCTAGTAGTCCATTTAATATTTTCTAAGTAAATTATTCTTTACTCTTTCAAATTAGAGATAAGTGCCATACAAGTGGCAAATTCTGATGAATAAAATATGAAGAAAAAAAAACAGGCTTCTTGAAAAAGCACTGGCTACCACAATCATATAAAATATTGTTCATAAACAATTCTTCCATAACCAATTACCAATCATTTCATTGAGTGAGAAAGGAAAGAGAAACTGATGCTCCCACACTTGTCCACTTTTAACTATACTTTTAACATGTAGGTAATGAGAAATATCTTTTCTTCCCCACTCTAGGTTCAGGGCTGAGGCTCCTACAAAAAAAGACACATTAACAGGAGAAAAGCATACAATTTTATTTAACATAATTTTACATGATATAAGAACATTTAAAAAATGAGGACCCAAAGAAATAACTAAATCGGTGTTTTTTTATGCTAGTCTTGATGAAAGAATGGGTAGTTATGCAGAAGTATGATTGCATTAATAATAGAGTCTAATGGTAACAAATTAGAGGGAATGTCAAAAGATCTGTTTGTTTGGATTCTTCTCTATGTCCCTATCTTCAGGGAAAAAGATGTTCCTTCTTTCAGGAAAAGGTGAACTCAGTGTCTTGCTACCAGGAAAAAAATCAGATGAATCCTTCCTAGGTTTTATGACATGCATCAGAGGAGAAGGAGGGAAAAGTGAGAGTGGCCTTCCTGCTTCTGTTGTATCTTAAATACCAAAGTGCTACATTTTTGGATAGCCTGTCTGGAACCCCATTCAAGTAACACGTGTGTGTGTGTGTGTGTGTGTGTGTGTGTGTGTGTATACCAAGGTCCATATCTGGTGCACAACTTTTTGTTTATTTTTATTTGTAAAAACTTTTCCAAAGCACACATCATCAAAGAGGAAAAGCTAGTTACTAACAAGATTCCCTAATGGATTAGAGTGATAACTAGACATACTGTTGTCTGCTTAATTCAGGAAACCTACACTTGAAAAATGAACAAATCATGTCCCAATTATCTTCAGATTATGAGTTTATGAAAAGTACAGACAGGTTTTGTTTATTTTTTAAACCATGGAAACAAATTAGCAAGTGCCCCTTGTATTGGATCTGTGAACAGATTTAAATGGATATAGAATTTCTCTTCAGCAGACTTGATTTGGGAAAACAAGTACCACTCATGGAAAAAGAGGTCCAATGGAAGTAACCAAGGCAAACACAAAAGAGCCCTGCATTTCTATCCAGGAATCTGCACAAGGATGATATTGGACTTGAGAATGAAGGAGACCCCAGTATCTCTGACTATAGCTGTGATGTTTTCCAAAATAAAGGCAGGGGCACAAAAAAGGGGCTAACCTGGGTTTACTGCCACATGACTAGAATGAACTTTATGAATAACAATTTAGAAAGTCAGATCAGATTTTTTGGTTCATGTCCTGATGAAAGGAAGATTAATGTTAATATCCAAAAGTTTCCTTGCTGAATCTCATCACACTTTTGTAATATTCCTCCTGCTTGGGAGTCTGCATATCTACATTATTGCCCAATGAGAATCATGTAGGTTTTATTAAACAAAGACTTTTGGAAAGATAGCAAGAGAGGCAAGTATCCAGTAGGATGCTGAAGTATCCTGCTGTTTTGTGGGAGTTAGCATAATGTCCAAGAATCATGTGAGTAAAACAATTAGAGGAGGGTGTGCAAATAGCACTGCAGAGCAGAGTTTCAAAAATTACAGAAGTTGCCAGAGGTTTGTATAAAGTTTAACTGGGTGACTCAATTTTTATTATTTACTTTTACGATTACTGTTTTTGTTCCTGAGTAACCAACAGTGATTGTTAGGAAAATACTATAGAAGAATGAAATTGTAGGAATATTTAGAGGCCACTAAAAAATTTTTAAAGGAGAACTGAAAATTTTGGTACTTTCATCATTTTTTCTCCTTTGAAAATACCCTTAAAATTTTGTGTAAAGAAAAAAAATCCCAAACTTTTTGGAAACAGAAGATTTCTATATAAACTATTTATTTTTAAATAGGCTTGCTTTCCCAAGTAGAAACTGCAGGTGAATATAAAAGAAAGGAAAAACACCTCTACCTGACACAATTGAAATCTTCTTACTGAGAACTATGGGTTCCATTGCTAAGGTAACTCAATCAATTAAAGTTTGTATAACATTCTTGAATATAATAATAAGGTATGGGAGAGGGAAAAGATTAGGCTACAGTGAGAAAAACTGGGGATTAAGAATTAAGTGGAAGAGTTGATAATGACAACTCTGTCCTTTGCTTTTTACATTTCAGATAAGAATTCTCAGAACTTAGTGGTTTGAAAAGATAGGGAAAATAATGAGATCCTGAGTGCTCAGGTGAAAGATATTTTATAGGACAACAATTTGAGGTTTAGTTTTATGACAAATTCTGCCACTCATCTCTACACTAAATAAAGATGGTTACAGAAGTCATAGTCTGAATTTTTAAAATTTAAGCACATGATAATATGACAATTTAATGAAATTCATCATCAAACATTATTGTTTATGATATCCTGTGCTGTAAGTAAAGTAAGAACACAGTAAATAACAATTTTTGATAAAATAACAAAGATGATAAATTTATAGTGGGAAGAATCCACAAAAATAGAACTCATGCAACTTAAAAACAAATAAATATGCTAACTCTGAGGATGAAGACTCCATAATAATGCCTTTTCATTCACAAGTTGTTCCATTTTTCTTGAAGAATACATGTCGGAGGTCTGTAATGGTTTTATTCCATATGCAATTCTAAGAACAATGAAAAGAGAAGCCAACCACTTGATGAAATGGATTAAAAAGGAAGATCCAACAATTTGTTGCTTACAGGAGATCCATCTCACCAACAGAAATAAGCATAGGCTTAGGATGAAAGGCTGGAAGAAGATTTACCAAGCCAATGGCCCCCAAAAACAATCAGGAGTAGCAATACTTATCTCTGACAAAGTAGACTTCAAATCTACATTGATCAAACGAGATAAAGAAGGACATTCTATACTAATAAAAGGGGAAATAGGCCAAAAGGAAATAATAATCATCAATCTGTACGCACCCAATGTCAACACACCCAATTTCATCAAACATACCCTGAAAGACCTAAAAGCACATATTAACACCAACACAGTGGTTGTGGGAGACTTTAACACCCCATTATCATCAATAGATAGGTCATCCAAACAAAAAATCAATAAAGATATCCAAGATCTAAAATATACAATAGACCAAATGGACCTACTTGATGTCTACAGAACATTTCATCCAACTTCTACACAATATACATTCTTCTCAGCAGCCCATGGAACCGTCTCCAAAATAGATCATATCCTAGGGCACAAAGCAAGTCTCAGCAAATATAAGAAAATAGAAATTATACCATGCATACCATCTGATCACAATGCAGTAAAAGTAGAACTCAACAACAAAACTAAAGACAAAAAACATGCAAACAGCTGGAAACTAAATAACTCACTACTTAATGAACAATGGATCATTGATGAAATAAAAGAGGAAATTAAAAAGTTCCTGGAAGTCAATGAAAATGAAAACACAACCTACCAGAACCTATGGGACACAGCAAAGGCAGTCCTGAGAGGAAAGTTTATAGCCATGAGTGCATATATTAAAAAGACTGAAAGATCCCAAATCAATGACCTAATGATACATCTCAAACTCCTAGAAAAACAAGAACAAGCAAATCCCAAAACAAATAGGAGAGAAATAATAAAAATAAGAGCTGAAATCAACAAAATAGAAACCAAAAAAACCATACAAAGAATTAATGAAACAAAAACTTGGTTCTTTGAAAAAATAAACAAGATCGATAGACCCCTGGCAAACCTGACTAAAATGAGGAGAGAAAAAACCCAAATTAGTAGAATCAGGAATGCAAAAGGGGAGATAACGACAAACACCATGAAAGTCCAGGAAATCATCAGAGACTACTTTGACAACCTATATTCAAATAAATTTGAAAATATTAATGAAATGGACAGATTTCTAGATACATATGATCATCCAAAACTGAACCAAGAGGAAATTAATCACCTGAATAGATCTATAAAACAAAATGAAATTGAAGCAGCAATCAAGAGTCTCCCCAAAAAAGAAATGTCCAGGACCTGATGGATTCTCTGCTGAATTCTATCAGACCTTTAATGAAGAACTGATACCAACCCTCCTTAAACTGTTCCACAAAATAGAAAGGGAAGGAAAACTGCCAAACACATTTTATGAAGCCAGTATTACACTTATCCCAAAACCAAGCAAAGACACCTCCAAAAAGAAGAACTATAGGCCAATCTCCTTAATGAACATTGATGCAAAAATCCTCAACAAAATAATGGCAAACCGAATTCAACAACACATCAAAAAGATTATTCACCATGACCAAATAGGCTTCATCCCAGGGATGCAGGGGTGGTTCAACAATGAAAATCAATAAACATAATAAACCACATTAACAGAAGCAAAGACAGAAACCACTTGATCATCTCAATAGAGGCAGAAAAAGCCTTTGATAAGATCCAACATCATTTCATGATAAAAGCTCTAAGAAAACTAGGAATAGAAGGAAAGTACCTCAACATTATAAAAGCTATATATGACAAACCTACAGCCAGCATTATACTTAACGGAGAAAAACTGAAAGCATTCCCTCTAAAATCAGGAACCAGACAAGGATACCCACTATCTCCACTCCTATTCAACATAGTACTGGAATTCCTAGCCAGAGCAATTAGGCAAGAAGAAGGAATAAAAGGAATATAAATAGGTAAAGAAACTGTCAAGATATCTCAATTTGCAGACAACATGATCCTATACCTTAAAGACCTGAGAAACTCTACTCAGAAGCTTCTAGACATCATCAATAGCTACAGCAAGGTAGCAGGATATAAAATCAACATAGAAAAATCATTACCATTTCTATATACTAATAATGAACAAACTGAGAAAGAATATATGAAAACAATTCCATTTACAATAGCCTCAAAAAAAATCAAATACCTAGGTGTAAACCTAACAAAAGATGTGAATGACCTCTACAAGGAAAACTACAAACTTCTGAAGAAAGAGACTGAGGAAGACTATAGAAAGTGGAGAGATCTCCCATGCTCATGGATTGGTAGAATCAACATAGTAAAAATGTCTATACTCCCAAAAGTAATCTACATGTTTAATTCAACTCCCATCAAAATTCCAATGACATTCATTAAAGAGATTGAAAAATCTACTGTGAAATTTATATGGAAACACAAGAGGCCACGAATAGCCAAAGCAATACTCAGTCAAAAGAACAATGCTGAAGGTATCACGATACCTGACTTCAAATTATATTGCAAAGCAATAATGATAAAACCAGCATGGTACTGGCACAAAAACAGACATGAAGGCCAGTGGAACAGAATAGAGGACCCAGATATGAAGCCACACAACTATAACCAACTTGTCTTTGACAAAGGAGCTAAAAATATACGATGGAGAAATATCAGCCTCTTCAACAAAAACTGCTGGGAAAACTGGTTAGCAGTCTGCAAAAAACTGAAACTAGATCCATGTATATCACCCTATACCAAGATTAACTCAAAATTGATCAAGGATCTTAATATCAAACCACAAACTCTAAAGTTGATACAGGAAAGAGTAAGAACTACTCTGGAGTTAGTAGGTATAGGTAAGAACTTTCTCAATGAAACCCCAGCAGCACAGCAACTAAGAGATAGCATAGATAAATGGGACCTCATAAAACTAAAAAGCTTCTGTTCATCAAAAGAAATGGTCTCTAAACTTTAGAGAACACCCACAGAGTGGGAGAAAATATTTGCCAGCTACACATCAGACAAAGGACTGATAACCAGAATATATAGGGAACTTAAAAAACTAAATTCTCCCAAAACTAATGAATCAATAAAGAAATGGGCAAGTGAACTAAACAGAACTTTCTCAAAAGAAGAAATTCAAATGGCCAAAAAACGCATGAAAAACTGCTCACCATCTCTAGCAATAAAGGAAATGCAAATTAAAACCACACTAAGATTCCACCTCACCCCTGTTAAAATAGCCATCATTAGCAACACCACAAACAACAGGTGTTCGCGAGGATGCAGGGAAAAAGGAACCCTCTTACACTGGTGGTGGGAATGTAAACTAGTACAACCACTCTGGAAAAAAATATGTGGAGGCTACTTAAAAAGCTAAACATTGATCTACCATTTGATCCAGCAATACCACTCTTGGGGATATACCCAAAAGACTATGACACAGGTTACTCCAGAGGCACCTGCACCCCCATGTTTATTGCAACACTATTCACAATAGCCAAATTATGGAAACAGCCAAGATGCCCCACCACTGACGAATGGATTAAGAAAATGTGGTATCTATACACAATGGAATTCTATGCAGCCATGAAGAAGAGCGAAATGTTATCATTCACCGGTAAATGGATGGAATTGGAGAACATCATTCTGAGTGAGGTTACCCTGGCCCAAAAGACCAAAAATCGTATGTTCTCCCTCATATGTGGACATTAGATCAAGGGCAAACACAACAATGGAATTGGACTATGAACACATGATAAAAGCAAGAGCACACAAGGAAGGGGTAAGGATAGGTAAGACACCTAAAAAATTAGCTAGCATTTGTTGCCCTTAACACAGAGAAACTAAAAGCAGATACCTTAAAAGCAACTGAGGCCAATAGGAAAAGGGGAGCAGGAACTACAGAACAGGTTAGATTAAAAAGAATTAACTTAGAAGGTAACACACACGCACAGGAAATTAATGTGAGTCAACTCCCTGTATAGCTATTCTTATCTGAACCAGCAAAAACACTTGTTCCTTTCTATTATTGCTTATACTCTCTCTTCAACAAAATTAGAGATAAGGGCAAAATAGTTTCTGCTGGGTATTGAGGGGGGTTGGGGGAGAGGGAGGGGGTGGAGTGGGTGGTAAGGAAGGGGGTGGGGGCATGGGGGTGAAATGACCCAAGCCTTGTATGCACAATACAATAAAAAAAAATTTAAAAAAACAGAAAGAGAAGCCAAAAAAGGGAAAAATTGCCTAAAGATAGAACTTTAATGTTTAATTATTTTTACTGCTGAACTTCTAGACTAAATTTCATGTGTTTGTGAACTCTTTATTTATTAGTATTTGTATCATTGTACAAGGGACAAAAGAAGGTTGTGTAATATAAGAAAAATAGAGTAAAACTGGTAAAAAAAAAGAATAAATTGTAAATTCTCTTCATATTCCTCTCAAAGAATTTGAATTACAAAACATAATAGCTTTGCTATCAGTGCCTTTTCTTACTTGAACAGCAATGTTTCAATAAGTGTGTTGCATGCAAAAATATACTCAATAATGATTAAAACTGTAGAAAACAGAAAAGAAACATTAAGCTCATCATCAGTTTTGACTTAAGTCAAATCAAAGTCTTCAGAGTAATTTCTATGTATTTTGACATTTTTTCCTCAAAAACTGTAGTAAAAAATAAATACAGGCCAAGGGGATAGCTCATTGGTTAGAGCCCTTTCCTCCCACAGATGAGGCCCTCAGTTCCATAACCAGTACCACAAGGTTAAATAAATAAATAAATAAATACAGTTGCTCCTCAGTTTCCACAGAGGTTGCTTCTAGTATTTCCCCAAGAAAACCAAATTTTGAAATGTTCAAGTCCTTTATATAAACTGGCAAAGTATTTGCATATAACCTATGTACAACCTTTCATATACCCTAAATCGTCTGTATAGTAGTTTATACTATACAGATAACACTGTATTATTCAGAGAACATGACAAAAAAGAAAGTATGCAATGTTTTCAAAGATTTTTGATCTATAGTTGGTTGAATCCATGGATACGAATTCCAAGGATTCAGAGTGCCATCTGTGTACATTGACATGACAATAATTAGCATGTTAATAACCATGGATTTTTAAAAACATAATTTTTTTCTCATGATGTTTTGTGTAGTGTTCAAGGAAGTTATGTTTTACCAGTAGTAAAAACCACCTTGCATTTGCACAGCACTTTACAAGTTACAGAACAAAGTTAACCAAATGATCACATTTACTACCCAAATAATCCGGGAAATAGTTCTTTCCTTCTTTTTTTATATGTAGTAGAAAACACAGACTGTGCATGGTTAAGTGTCTTACTAGAGTGTTAAAGGAAGTGAGTAGTGGAACTGTGACTCCATCTTGGCTCTTCTTGCTCCACTCACATTATCCATGAATATTTATTCTACAATATCTGCATTGAAAATTGAAATATAACCATGGAAACTCATCACAGGAAAAGAGATTACACCTGGTACTTTAGTAGCCATGCCAGTATCAGCTTATGAGTAGTTAGAGCTCATATAAAACTCATAGTTAAAAGAAGTTGGGAATATCAAGTTATTCAAGTCCTTATATTCTTTTTTGCTTTCTTATATGCTGGTGCACTTGGCATTTTTATAAAGTATTACAGTTCACTAAATTAAGTTACTGCAGATCAATGTTAACAGGCAATAGAGAAAGACCCTATCATAAGAACTATAAGCACACTTAAATGCTACTTAGAATGTGTTATGAGTGACATTTTGTGCAATTTAGATTATACAAATTTGAAATAGTATGATATCAAAAATATTGATGAAGTCATTTATATATAGAATATTTTATAAAGTTAAAATATGTACTTCCTTAAAAAAATCAAAGAACATATAATTTTAAAGCTAGTAAGCCAAATGAATTATAATTACGTAATGGGATCACTAAATGTCATCAATAACTATTATCTTTTACTAGAATTATGTAAACCATGTTGTTGTATGTATTAAACCTTTGGCAGGTTCAAATTCTGGCCAAATAATTTAGCTGTTGCAATTAAATACAGCCTTTTTTATATTCTGTAATTAAGTTTCTAATCATTCATCAAGTCAGGAAATACTGTGAAAACAAACCACCAAAATGAATAACTTTTGGTTATTCATTTGATTTGAAATGCTAAAGCACTTTAAAGAAGAGCAAATAACTGCTGTGAAACAATAAGCAGCTGATTTAAGAGAGGGAATTAGTAGAGAATAGATAATTCTGAATCTAGACACTTAAATGCATGTTTGACTAAGGAGGAGGAAAACAGAAGGGAGGATCGAGGAGGAGGAATAATAAGAGAGGAAGGGAAAAGGAAGAAAAGGAGAAGGAAGTCAAGGAGAAATTGTCAATGAATGTAGATTTCTGTGCTCTGACAATGCACTCTATGCTTTTTACTTTGGGAAATTTAGCCTTAGGTTACTCAAATTATGCATTACACAAAAATCTTTAAGAATGGACCACTCAGAAAATATGGTTTTCCTTTATAACTATTTCACTCAGATACAGCACTTTGGATAGCTCATCCGAGGAAGACCGATCTCAAATAGTAGGCTCAAGGTTGGAGTGAAGCTTACAGGCCTGTGCTTTAACCAACATGCAGAATGGAGCCTCCTCTAAGTAACCATCCCCAAAGTGATAAAAGTGATTCAGAGACCTACAGTCTAGATAATGCCTTTGAGTTTGCAGAGTATTTTCATATGCATAATCTCATTTCATCTTCCAAATAATTCTGTGCAGATAAAGTTAATATTGTAATGAGAAAACTAAAGGCTATATTAATTATTTATGGAATACAAAGCTGGCTTTTAGAAAGACTAGCTCTTTTCATATACTATTAGTACTTATTTCCTATCAACTAACTCTACTTCACTGTCTACAACATTTACCAAATTTCTTTAAAATTCCATTTTAAGTCTAAGTCCTTGATAAGAAGTCAAATATTTTGGAAATTACATGGAAAAGCTCCTTCCATCTTTTCATCCTGTACCTAGGATGGTTAATTAAATCACTAATACACTCATTGAAACAACTTTTTAGGTCATACTATCATGTAGTACCCCAAGGCCCTCCTTTCTTACAAAAGGAAAGGAGTCCAACAAGGGAAGAGGATTTGCTCTGCGTCATTACATGGCCTTTCCTCACAGAACACAAGAATTCTAAATGTTCCTCTACATCTATCTCGACTGAGTTTTAGAAAGCAATCTAAGAAGATAATCACAGCAAATGCTCTCAAGATACAGAAATAAGAACTCATTTCTTTCTGTAACTCATCCACACCACCAACATCCTCTTGATGAGTAGTGTTTAAAAAAGAAACTCTAGAAACTGTTCATGTTTTTAAATACTCTAAAAGCAGTCTTAAAGCTGTAAGAGTAAGTTTGTCTGGTTGAGTGAAACTGAGCCCCACAAAGCTATATTACAAGAACCATAGGTCCTCACCTGTAGGATTTTACTGTGACAGCCAATCTAAGCTCATTTAATGCTGCTTACATTCTACATGGATTTTTTCAAAGCAAAAATAGATTTCATCTGATCATTTTCTTTTAAATTCCAGTAGCATTCACTTCTATATGACATTCAGTGCTAAAAATTGCTAATCAAGCAATACAAACCCAGTCTGAGACTATCACTGTCACCTCTCTGTTCATAGAAGCAGCTAGAGTTAGAGCATATACACCACACATTCCTTCCTCACTCAACAATACCTAATGCCTGATACAAAGTGGGTGCTTAATATTCTTTTCCTTTTATTCCTGCTTAAGTAGTTCTATCCTTACTGGTCTCTTCAATGTTATCAGATAAATACAGATGTAGATATAAATATGCTAATTGGTAAAGATAACCACATATCTTCTGGCTAAGGAAGGAGTGATAGACAAGAAGAAAAAGATGGGGATTAGTTGTTTAGTTAATTATACATAAACCCTTATCCCATTAAAATTTCAAGATAGCCAAGAGCAATATAAAAAAGAATAGTTAAGGTAATAGGAAAGAAGAGAGGAAAAAAAATAAGGAAAACAAAAGGGGGAAAGGATTAGAAAATAAAAAGAGAGAAAATGACAATGATGTTTTGAACAATAGTACTAATATTCATTAATTAAGGCCCCTATTTGCTAGCTACCAAATATTTTATATTTTCTATAAACAGTGTTTGTGTGACTGTGTATCTGCTTACATGTGTGCTAATATCTTGATTTTTCCATGTGCACCATTACTTGCTGCAGACCCAAACTCTTTCTAAATATTGAATAATTTGAAAGGAATTCATCTGTGAGTAATTTCAAGCATTTATTATAAAATGTTAAAGTAAGAGATAGGTAGTTTAGATGATCATAAGTCAACAAGTCCAAGGGTCTTAAGCTCAAAGAATTTTGAAAGGGGCAGGTCTAAGGTGAGCATCTTGAACAACACAGGAAATGTCTTTCTTTATAGATCAATTATCATCAGGCTCAAAATGCAGAAAGGAATTCCTTGAATTTATAAAACTGGAATTTGAGAAATATGGCCTTAGTCCTTGATAAAGTATTTTATGTTTAGATAATTTTATTTAAAATCTCCATTCTCCACAGAAAACAAATTTCAAGTATTGGCATAGAAAAATGACATGCAATATGTTTAATTTGCTGTATAAATTACACTCCCAAACCAATGTTCACTCTTGGGTCAAAATAGTGGTGGCAGCCCCCAGGAGAGAGGTCATCTAATAGTGGACAGTTTCTTTTTTGTTTTATGCTAGTTTTAAAATATTTTGGGTGTTACTCCTATACACCACATGCAGAAGCATACCATGTGTTCAAAGCTATCCAGACCAGAGCTGTCCAATATGGCCGTCATTAGTCTCCCTCCCTAAATTTCAAGTGTTGGTAGCCATATGTGTTTATGGTTTCTGTACTAGTCAGTTCAGAGCTATAGCACATTTCTATTATTGCAGAAAAATTGTACTGGGTAGCACTGCTTTAGACAAATATCCTCCCTTCATAAAGGTAGGAACTTTTTAAAAGGATACCTTGTTGGAAGGAAGAACAAGAAAGCAATCACTTCCTCCCTTCTTATAATTGAAGACTGTGAGACTCAAAAGACAACTTTCTCAAGTCCTAACACCAGTTTATGAGAAAATTGAAACTAAAGTTGACCTCTTTTGCATCATGCCCAACCCCAACCTCTTCACAGGGTCTTTGAACTTAATGCTAAGAATAAATTGTACATTTGAATGGCCAGAGTATTTTTCAACTACCATTAGTTGCTAACTCCTATAAAGTGAAATTTTCACAAATCTCTAGCCTCTTTCATTTCTATTCCCACCTCTCCAGGGACCTACCACCACAACACATAACCATCACATTTTCCTCCTCTTCAAACTCAAAAACAAACCTTTCTTTGAGCTCCTTTCTAGGGTCTTCTGAGTCAAAAACCCAGGATCTTTCCTATAACTTTATGGTGCTAGGTGTCAGAAGAGCCTCATGCCCACAACTTGCCAACCTGAATGCTCAAGCTGGGATCCCAAACCACCATACCCTGAGATCCTGACCACTACCTACATTTGTATACAAACTTTCAGGTGGCTTCTCCCCAGAGTCATGAGCAGAGACCTACTCTGAGTCCCTGGCATTTCAGCCAGCATTATCCACAGAGGACTGATTCCTTAGACACATCACTAGGAGGTCATTTCTTGTTCCAAGCAGCAAAGGGAATGAATCCCAGGCCAGTGACAACTGTGCTGTCACTGTTCAGCAGCTTCTTGAGGGTAGGAAATTTTATCTATGCAATGCAGATTCATGCCAGTAACAAGACCTCACCTGTCTCTCAAATCATTCCATAAACTAATACTATCCTGCTCAAGAACACATATCAGATACTATGAAATTGTGGCTAGTTGCTTCATTTTCTACTTTCAAGTGATATGACAGCATATTTTAATTTGATAAAATCAATGATTACAGAAGTGTTGTTCAAATTAGAGCTTAATCACCCTGGAAAGAAAGCTTGAAAATGAGTTCCACATACATACACACCCCAGAAGGGCTATGATGTTTGTATTTTGGGAAAGTCTAAAAAAAAATCCCTTTTATAATTGTCAATAACAGTCTTTTATTTGCTAACAAAGCTTTTATTATTATTATTCATTCCTAAGCTTTTGAACTGCTATTTAGAGTAAATATATTGGAAATGATTATAGTTAAAAGGAAACACCAAAATCAGAGTCAAAATCATCTCCTAGGAAATATGATGCCAAGCACCTTGGAATAAGTGGTAGGAGAAATGGAGCTCCATCCTTCCTGCTAAATATCTTTAGTTAGAAAAATAGATGGTGAAGCTGGGGAAGAGGAGGGGGGACTTACAAACATGAAAAATACTTTGGCCTTTGTTCTGTCAATCCCCTGGTTCTACCACCTCCATGTCAGACTAAGGCCTCACCTGCAAGTGTTTAGAGAGGATGGAGGAAATCTTGGGCTGTTGGATCTCACAATTAGTTGAAATTGAACATGAGCCACAACTCCAAGACACACACTGGTAACACACTGGTAATTTCCGTATTGCTTGACCTCCTCACTGCCTCACTGCCTTATGTGTCACAGTGGAGGTGGAAAGCACTTGCCTTGTTCTCAAATTTCCACCTACTTCATCTTCTGAAAAATATTTACAGTCTTAGAGACTCAATGTTTTTGTTTGTAGCGAGGTCATCATAATTCTAAGCACATATGAATGTTGTAATGAAATAGTATAATATATGCAAAATTCCTGGCAGAGTAGGACCTCCTCACAAAACAGCTACTGTTCCTTTCCATGATTAGAGGCCCATTATGTGGTAAGGCAACGTCAGCCACTCTCACTGGCCTATCATTTTGAGAGTATAGAAAAAACTGGAGAATGGAGAAAACCCACACTACTTTCAAATGGGTACAGACGGTATTGACTAAACAAGAAATCCGGCTCCATTTCTCTTATTTTTCTAAACTTGTAGCCTTCAACTTCCGATCCAGTCCAACACTTCTGAGCCCTTGGGAATTGAAAAAGGAGGAAGTTTTTCTTCTTTCCTGGCCCCAAACTTTTTCTC
Source organism: Castor canadensis (assembly GCF_047511655.1). Taxonomy (NCBI): domain Eukaryota; kingdom Metazoa; phylum Chordata; class Mammalia; order Rodentia; family Castoridae; genus Castor; species Castor canadensis. The sequence goes on along the minus strand of NC_133390.1, from coordinate 90,625,698 downwards.
ATGATGCATAAGAACAGCTCTATCTGCACCCCAGACCCTGCCCAATTCCAGCAGTAACTTGCTCTCCCCACCTCCCCACCCCAGCTCAGTCCTTTGCACATCCACACACTACAATTACTCCAATGCTTCTGTGCCCTCAGCAAGAACCCACCCCCTACTCTACCAAGGATGTCTTACATTTAAGTTGTCTCATGTAGCATACCAACACATAACACAACCATTGCAGGGCCCACAGAGTGAACGCTCCTAGTCTTTTCCATTTGCAAGTGGGAACAGAAGAAGAAAGGCTTGAGGGAAGATGTATTACTGATTATCATGGTCAATTTCAGGGCCTCTGGTATCGAGTGGTGACTTATAGCTGAGTTGATGGGAACAGAGACTAGCTTTGAGATTCTTTAAACTTACTAGCTGTGAGATTCTGTAAACTAGTTAAATGTTTCTATCATTGATTTCCTCATCTGTATAAGGTGATAAAAGTATCTAGCTTTTAAGTTTCTTGTGATGACTATGAGATGATAGATCCAAAAAGTGATAAAAGTTATTGTCAATATTAATGTCAATACTACCAACTGGAAGAATCAAAGGTATTGCTACTTATGTTAGTCTGCTTTCTGTCACTGACAAACTACCTGAGAGAAGCAAGTTATTATTTTCTCACAGTCTCAGACATTTCAGTCGATGGTCAGTTGACCTGTTGCTTTTGGGCCTGTGGCAGCATGGTACCTCAAGGCAAGAATGAATGGTAGAGGAAACTGCTCACCTGATGGCAGCCAAAAAGGGAAAGTGAGAGACAAGAAGCAGGTAGGATCTCAATATCCCCTCAAAAGGTGTGCCACCATTGACCTAACCTCCTCCCATTAAGCCTCACCTCTTCAAGTTTTCACCACTACCCAATAGTACCACAGGCTGGGGACCAAGCCTTTAACTCATGGGTGTTTGTAGGACATTTTAGATCCAAATTATAGCGCTTCATTACGGTTGCTACTCTGAAATGCCATGGTCAAGGCAGAGGTATCGACAACAAAGAGAAATGGGGCATAAATACAAGCCCCAAACCAATGATTATATGGTATAGAAGAGGGAACCAAGATACAGACTAAAGGCATTAAAAACTTAATGAAATTACAGCAGAGTATTTCCCAAATCTAAGGAAAGAAGTCAACAACCTAGTATTTAGGCATTTAGAACCCCAAATACACATGACCAGAAAATAACCTCTCTGTCATATTAGAGTTAAAATTCCAAGAATACAGAACAAAGAAAGACTACTGAAAGATGCAAGAGAGAGGAGCCAGATTACTTTCAAAGGCAAACCTATCAGAATAACAACTGTCCTCTCAGCGGAAATCCTGCGGGCCAGGAGAACATGGACTGATGTATTTCAAGCCCTGAAACAAAGTAACTGCCAACCAAGACAACTATATCCAGCAAAGTTACCCTTTTACCATAACTTGTTCTTCGAGGGTTCCAAATAAGTTGTTATCACTGTTATCACCTGAGGGGAATAATCTGGTTCCCATGAGATGACTAGTCCTGCTCCAGGGGGCAGCCTCAGCATTACAGGTAATTTTTCTCATTTGGGAAGTGGTCTGTCCTACAAGTCTACACTGTTCCATAGGGGTAGTTTTGGTCTCTTGTTACAAAGATGTTATCAATCAGTCCTGTCTTTCCTGGAATCCAAGGTGACTACAAAGTGAATGGCTTAGAACAAAGCCAAATACAAAATGGAAACAGATGCCAAGAATTTCTCCATTTCTTAGCTTATTCATGGGTGCAAGTAAGGAGCCAGGGCTTTTCAGCAAAATCAGTTTAAGCACCTGTTACAGAAACAGAACCCAGGCATCAGTAATTTTTAGAGATGGTTCTAATGTGCGGCCAAGTATGAAAACAGTTAAAATAATTAAATAGAAGCCATTAGGTGCCTGGGGTTTCCTCCTACGCATATGGAAACCTAGCTCATATTCATTTCCTGTAAATGGCTAATCTAAAAGACAACAAAACTTAAGCCCAGCCAGTTTCAGACAACCAACTAAGCGTTAGTTAAATTGTTTTAAACTTAAACTTAGTTAAATTGTCTTAAGCTATTGGAATAGTCCAAATAAGGCAACTGCTCAGACTTTAACCAATAAGATTACTTCCTTGTTCTGCCTCAGTATTTACCATATAAAAGCCTTCAGCATGTGCTCCTAGAGCAGGGTCCCAAACTACTTCCAGTTAGGAGCTGCCTGATTCATGAATCATCATTGGGTGAAATTCAAATGTGCAAAAGTCTTCCACAGAATGATAGTTCCAATGGCTGCCTAAGGAGGGTAACACCTTTTCTGAGGCTTCAGCAGACTTCTATTTATCATACCTGTCCCATTCTAGGTAAGTACAGTTAAGTGTGCTCCAGCAAATGCCCCCGTACCTCCACAAGACTACTCAAGGACAGAGACTGTGATTTACTCATCTTTGTAACTCCATTGGCCATGATAAGCAACATAAGAACAGTGATAGTAGACAACTCTTGTGAACCACTAACACATTTTGCCTGGCAGTGGGCTAAGCTGTCAAAAAATATTCTCTCATTTAATTCTCACCGCAATTCATGGAGTAAAATGCTATTTTGCTCACTTCATTTTACACCTAAGAAAACTGAGCTATTAAAAGGTTATGAAACTTGCTCAAAGATGTATTGTAGCCTGACTAGACAGTCTATACTCATTTTCACTAAGTAATAGAAACGACCATATCATAGTGAGGGCACAGAGTAGACACTTGCCAACAAAAATAGCAACAGTAGCAATAGTTATCACCTACCATTTATTAAGAGCTTCTATGTACTATGAACTGTATTAATCTCTTTACCTACTTTATTTCACTTAATTCTCATCCATAAAGCCCCTGCAAAATAGATCCTATTATTATTCCCTTTTATGAAGGAACTGAAACTTACTAAGAGGTTAAATTACTTCTAACATGGTCATTGAGAGTGAAGTGGACATTTGAATGTCTTGTTTGATTTTTACCTCTTGATTACTAAACAATACTATATTTATTTGTTATTTAACCAATGGATTAAAAAAAAAACAAATGAGTAAATGACATTCTAAAATCTTTTTCTATCCTTGTCTTTTTTACCAACATTCTCAGCAAGAATCCTTGATTTACAAGAAGCTTAACTCCTTTCCTAGGTTAAAGGAGGGAAAAAATAGCAATGTACTGGTTCTATTTAGGGGAGGAAGAAGGGAAAATCAGCATGAAGGAAATGAATGTGAAGCTGAAGCCAATTTGTTAGTTTGCAAATGGAAGTACTGTCTCCACTTTTCACTACTCTCTTTCATGCCTTTAAAATTCAGACAGGAAGCTTAACATCCGCTATGTGTATTGGAAAATCTAGAGGACTGCAAACACGAAACAGAAGATGTACTGGATCTTTTTGAATGTTTCTGGTTGCTAGGCAACAGTCTTCCTGCTTTCCAGGTACCAGGGCTAAGTCACCTGGGCTTTAGTTTTGAGGAAATCTTGAATTAAACTTCTAGACATAGGCTGTGACAAAGTATTGAAAGAGAACCATTGAAGAGAGCACTTGTTTTTCACACAGGTTTTCCGAGACTTGTACTAGCTGCAGTCACTGTCAATGCTAGAGTAATAGCAAAACATGGGTTAATACAATGTAGTTAATTGTAGAAGTTAAGTTTTTATACAGTAAAACTTCCTAACTCAAACATCAGAAAGGGCACTTCTGAAGTAGTAAAAATATAAATTGCAGAATATTTTAAAGTGTAATTTTGCTCATATAGTTCAGTGACTTCAAATGAACTAACAGAATTGTCAAGTAGAAATATTTTAAGAAAAGTTGAGGGTCGCTTTCTGCTTCCTACCTCTAGCCGCCATCTTGGAAAAGAAGAAATTCAAATGGCCAGAAAACACATGAAAAAATGCTCACCATCTCTAGCAATAAAGGAAATGCAAATTAAAACCACACTAAGATTCCACCTCACCCCTGTTAGAATAGCCATCATTAGCAACACCACCAACAACAGGTGTTGGAGAGGATGCGGGGAAAAAGGAACCCTCTTACACTGTTGGTGGGAATGTAGACTAGTACAACCACTCTGGAAAAAAATTTGGAGGCTACTTAAAAAGCTGGACATCGATCTACCATTTGATCCAGCAATACCACTCTTGGGGATATACCCAAAAGACTGTTACTCCAGAGGCACCTGCACATCCATGTTTATTGCGGCACTATTCACAATAGCCAAGTTATGAAAACAGCCAAGATGCCCCAGCACTGACGAATGGATTAAGAAAATGTGGTATCTATACACAATGGAATTTTATGCAGCCATGAAGAAGAACGAAATGTTATCATTCGCTGGTAAATGGATGGAATTGGAGAACATCATTCTGAGTGAGGTTACCCTGGCCCAAAAGACCAAAAATCGTATGTTCTCCCTCATATGTGGACATTAGATCAAGGGCAAACACAACAAGGGGATTGGACTATGAGCACATGATAAAAGCGAGAGCACACAAGGGAGGGGTGAGGATAGGTAAGACACCTAAAAAACTAGCTAGCATTTGTTGCCCATAATGCAGAGAAACTAAAGCAGATACCTTAAAGCAACTGAGGCCAATAGGAAAAGGAGACCAGGAACTAGAGAAAAGGTTAGATTAAAAAGAATTAACCTAGAAGGTAACACCCACGCACAGGAAATCAATGTGAGTCAATGCCCTGTATAGCTATCCTTATCTCAACCAGCAAAACCCCTTGTTCCTTCCTATTATTGCTTATACTCTCTCTACAACAAAATTAGAGATAAGGGCAAAATAGTTTCTGCTGGGTATTGAGGGGGGGAGCGGGAGGGGGTGGAGTGGGTGGTAAGGGAGGGGGTGGGGGCAGGGGGGAGAAATAAACCAAGCCTTGTATGCACATATGAATAATAAAAGAAAAAAAAAAAAAAAAAGGAAAGTTGAGATTTTTTTAAAGTAACACGTTGACATGCCTTTTAAATAATTCTGGTATTTGTTTGGCAGTTCATCCAGGATTTTATTTGTTCATTTAAGCAATTCCGTATATATCTTCTTTCATCTCCACCACAATTCTGTTAGAAAAATACTTCCATCAGTTTTACAGACAAAGCACCTGAGGTTGCACAGATAAGATTCCTTTCTAGAATTCATATATAGGTACCAAACACTTTCACAGAAGCCATTGGTTAAATGTAACTTCTACCTGATGCTTAAATCTCAGCCAATGCCCTGAAAATGCATACTTAATTTTTTCTGAACCCCAAAACCTTTAAGAACCATGCTACCCAAACCAGCCACCATGGATCTTTCTGTATCTACCTATTTGTAGGCCCACCCAGTCATGGCAGGTGGTTTACAGGGACCTGAGTGAATGTTGTTAACTAAAAACAACACCTCTGGAAGAAGGAATATCAGGCATAAATTAAATAGTATTCTCAAGTCATGGGAGTCAAGCAGAGCCAAACTACAGCTCAGAACAAAGCTTTCTCAGAACCTGGAATTACATTCACTTCTGAACCCCCCTGGAGGTTTTCTCTTTCTCCAACATAATCCCTGAACTATTCACATCTAAGCTGAGAGAGATAATGCAGGGGAGTCTGAGACTTCAAAGAGAATATTAGGACACAATTCTCAACTGTCGCATTCCAAATCTCAATAGTCCTAAATTTGAGATTTGCGTGTCAGCTAGAGGAAGTCAGATTTGTAGCTGTCTTCTTCCACATAGACCCTTGCTCTGTAAGATCTATAACTGGGCCCAAAGCCTGGAAGTAAGACTGTTTCCAGAGATTTCCCAACTCAAGGCTGTGTGAGTGTGTGTGGGAAGAAGGGAGTCCAAAGAAAAGCCTTTATGTAGATGAAAGTCATCAGAATATTCAGACACTCCCTAATATTGAGTAAGGTAGGGAGTGAAAGTTTTCAGTCTTCTTTGAGACTCAGGTTAATTTTATTTTAATAACCTCCTTATAGTATTACTATTATAATTTAGCCTCCCAGTCTGCGGTCCTAACTTCCTCATGCTTCCTCTGTTCTATCCACTGTTGAATAGATCATTAATCTATTCAACTCATATTTAAAATATGTTGAGTGCTTACTGAGTGTAAGGAGCTGATGACACAGTGATGAGCTGGATAGACATGGGTCCTGTCCTCACAGAGACTGCTGTCAAGTAGGCACTAATTGAGCATTTACTATATTCTGGGAACTATACTAATCCCTTTACATTTTAAGCTTATTAACTTTTCATTGCATTCATTTCTCACAACAATCACATGAAGTTGATAACAAGATTAAATCCTCTTTAGTTATGAAAAAATTGGTGAGAAAATGGCACTTGCTTCCCTCAGTATAGTTTTAGGGCTGGTGGCATGGCTCAAGTGATAAAGTGTTTGCCTTGTGAGCACAAAGCCCCAGGTTCAAACCCCACCTCCAAGAAAAAAGTGGCACCTGCCAATAGTGAGTCAAAATTCAAACTTAGATTTTCCAGAATGCAAACACTTTACCACCAGGCTGGACTAACTATATTTTAATAAACTCTTTTTTTTTGGCGGTACTGGGGTTTGAACTCAGGGCCTCATCCTTCCTAGGCAGGCTCTCTACCACTTGAGCCACTCCACCAGCCCTGGACTAACTATATTTTAAATGTGAAGATTAAATACCATTAATAAAGCAAGTAATGCCTGGCATTTAGTGTGCAACAATTATTTTAATCTCCCATTCTACACAGAGAGAATCTCATTAATCCTGAACTCCCAAAACTTCCACCATATATACGACCTCCAGACAGTCTTCCTCCTGGCCTTGCCCCACCTGTCCTTCCAAAAGGATTTCCACCTATCAGCTAAGAGGCAAGATCTGTGATAAGACAAAGAATAAGAACACAGGATGAGTACCAGCTTCTAGACAAGCACCACTTGGGCCTGGAGGAATTGCCCAACCAGTAACTCTCCTCCTCCTGGGGGATCCCTTTATTCCAAAGAGCAAGAGAAAATTGAGTCTTCAGAGCAGTTCAGATGTTCCACTTAAAATTCAAAGCAATCCAAACATCACTTTCACCATCATCTCAGACCAGCCAGAAGAAACAGAATTAAAATAAAATTTTCTTTCACACTCTCCATTTACCAAGAATTTTCTATGTTCCAGGGAAATCAATGGTTTGCGACAGGATGACTTCCTTTCAAATTGAGTTATATTTCCTTGAGCAAATTAGATAATCTGAGCCTCAATTCTATAACTGTAAAATAGGAAGCGTAAAATGCCATGTTATTATGGGAATTAATGAAATCAATTATGTAACTCTGGTAACATACAACAAATGTTGGTTCCCTCAGCTATACTCTTTCTTCATCAGATTATGATGCTTGCTAATGTCACTGTCACTAGGGAGAACTCAAGTCTGTTTTATACTTTGATGTTATATTATCTTTCTGTTGTGCCACTTAAGTTTTAAAATGTCTCAAACTTAGCATGCCTATTTAAACCAGAAGATTAATAGTACATCTTCTAGCTTCGTATCATTTTTCCCCCAGAGGAAAAAAATGAGATTAATATATTTATTTGTGGGCCTAATCACCTAGATGCTATAATCTATAGATGTGCGTAATGGGTAGAAGTTGAACTGATTAAAAACTCAACAGTTATTTTGGAAACCTATCTCAAAAGATCCTCTGAATGTTGCTTTTAGTACTGTGTACAGTCTAGGAGAAGTAGACTGTAGTGGTATTAGTAAGCATAGGTATTATAGTGACTTAATAAATATTTATTAAATGTTTCCAGGGTACCAGTCAGTGGTCTGGGTGCTGATGAAAATGAACAAGGCAGACAGGGTCGTTGCTGTCATGGCACTTCCACCTAGTGAAAAAATGCTACTAATGTAGTTAACATTTATTTCATGCATACAATATGTCAGTCACTGCAATACTATGTGTTTTAGATGCATGCTGTTTTCTTACGAACCTCATAGCATCAGCTGCTTCTATTAGCTCCATTTCACAGATGGGGAGTCTAAATCAGAGAGAAATTAAGTAATCTGCCCAAGGTCACACAAAGGATAAATACGAGAGCCAGATTTAGGTCAACCCACAGATTTCTGCTTCAGTCACAGTGCCAACTCCCTTTCTATATAACCTGGAGTTTTGAGTGGTATTTTATGCTACTCAAAGAGGTCTTATTTTATTCTATGAATTCCATAACCTACCTGTGCATTGTAACTAGCAGTGGTTAAAAAAATCACAATTTTAGAAACTTAAACTAAACAGAAAAGTGAAGCAGCTCTAGTGGGTAGACATACATACCCAGGTTTTGTCTTTGGTATTCCTTTTACTGTATACACATACACATTTAATTAGAGAAATGGAGGAAGAGGTTATTTAAATATAAGCTGAGCCAAGGAATCTTAGACAATTCTGAGTGTCTTCATTGCACAATTAGTAGTTATTGTAGTTATTTTGAGGACTGATATATACCTTTAGTAATTAGCACATAATAATTACTCTTTAAATGTTAGAGCTTCTTCATTTGTTAACTACAATACAAAACCAGCTCTTTAAATCCAGTTCACATGAATGTATAATCGGCATACAAAATAAGAAGCTTGGCTATTGTCCACACATATTTCTATTATTTATGAGAAATTGAACCTTTCAGCAAAATAGCTACTAGCCAGAAAAATTTGGTGTTTATTTTCCGAAGAAAAGATTCATGGTTGGGTTTAAATTGCCTTTTCCAACTTCCTTAAATAACACACACACACATACACACACACACTCACACACACACACACACACAAACACACATACACTCAAGCACACACACATGTGAAGTATCAGACATGCCCTTTCTTCTTCGCTGCCTCTAGACTTACTTTGTACTTCAATATTTATTATTCACTCAGAAAGTATTTATTCAGACCTGACATATATTCAGTCCTATGCTAAACATAAACTATAGCCCTTGCGCTGGAGAAGCTCAGTGAGGAGACAGATCTTCAAACAGATCTAGTGCAAGTGCTCACCTAGACTCTAGAGATAGACACAGTGTAAGGAGGCAGTAAAAGGAGGAGCCATCTCCACCTAAGGTAATCAGAGAAGGCTTCACAAAGGAAGTGGCTTTGCGCTAGGTCTTGGAGGACCAGTGAGAATTCTCCAAGTGAAGACTTGGGAGGGACTTGGGAAGCGGGGAGAGTAAGTATCAGAATGTAGCTGCAGGAGAAATCACAATGTGGTTAATGAGTACAAGAAGGAATGTTGGGCAACAGTAAGAAAGATTTTAGGGGGTCAAGTGAAACAGTTTATACTTACTAATCTGTGAGTAGACAGTTTTGTTCCAGATTCAGGTTCATTTTAATAACACCTAATGTATGTCAGCATTTGGCAAACTTATCCCTTGAGGATAGCCCAGCTTCTGAAAGTTGGAGGAGAGACTGACCATAGAAATCATGGCCAAACTAGTCTCCTGTTTAGGAACAACAACAAAAAAAAATCTGCACCATTCCAGAGTCCTTCATCCCTGAGTATGAAATTCTGTATGTCTGCCCTGATATTTCTATATATTGCTAAAGAAAAGCAGTTGACTACTTTGTTTATTTTGGAGATAAATTATAGAGAGATATTGAAGGTGCTAGCCTACTTTTTCAGTCTGAAAAAAAAGAAAGATTTTGGAGCTGATTTGAATAACGGCTTGTGTTCCCAAGAGCTTTGTGCTTTGGTAAGCAATGTTGGCTGATTATTGACTCATGCTTTTCTGAAACAGCTGTCTGTCTCCTATTAGAGCTCTATTCTAGGGGGTTTGCAAGAGACACAGGAGAGAATTTAACTCCTAAATACTCAGTTTGGTTCATGTGGGAGAAGAGATAGAAAAAAGCAGGGATATAGGTTTGACTGTCCATTTCAGAATGTTGGTGGTTGAGCTGAATAGTGACATATCCCTTCTTATGTACTCAAATAGAAGTTTTGCCCATATCACTCTTTGAGTCTACCTTCTCAACATTGTGACATGTCTGAGCAAACTTGGTTTTCAGTTAGGATTCAACATGTATTTCAAGGAGGGACAAGTCAGGACCTGCACCACTGGGCTGTTTCTCTGTTTCCTGAGTACTACTATAAAATCTAGTTAATCTGGACAGTACACCATGATACTCTCGTTGGATTTATTGTGAAACTCAGTCAGGCACTGCTTTTTTACTCAGTTGGTGATTCTTTATTAAACACTGTATGCACTTGGTGTTTTTCAGATTTTATGTGTATTTAATCAACGAGGTTTTGCTTCCTACAACCACCAGTTCATCAGCTTTCATTCCATGGTAGGATGGCTACAAAACAGGACCGACTGGGAGAAAAGGATCCTGGGTGTACAGGAGTGAATTTTTCAGAATCTTGGTAGGTCCAAGATCTGCAGTCCTGCGGCCCTGATTAACATGAAGATGAGCTGCTACCACTAACCATTCCTCTCTCATGCTCTCAGTGCCAGATCCCCATAAGGTGTCTGTCCTTATCATCAAATATTCCCAGCTGATTGCACACATCCCTCTTACCAAACTGTACAGTTCAACCAACCTTCAGGGGTTCTTCTGAATTGCTGATGAACTGCTCATTCCCACCAAAGCAGATCATTCTGCAATTTGACCTCACATCCTCTAGCAGTGACCTTTTCTTCTCTTCCATTTGACATTTCTGAATTTTTCTGAATGCCTAGAAAATGTACATAACACTGTCAAATATTTTTGGAGCATTTATGTTAGAAAAATGCTAAGTATTCACATGGTTATTTATCACAACACCTATGAGCTAAATATTATTCCTGTTAGTTAGCTTTTGGTTACTGTGGCAAAATACCTGAGAGGCAAACTTGAAGGAGATAGGATTTAGGGGGTGGATGTGAGGTTTAAGTGACAGAGTGCTTACCTGGTACAGAGGAAGAATTCATTTTGGCTCACAGTTTTAGAGATTTTGGTCCATGGTTACTTGGCTTTGTTGCTTCTGGGCCCATGTGTGGTGAGGCAGGGAGTATGTGGTACAGCAAAGTGTCATACCTCACAGTAGACAGGAAAGATAGTTTGGGGAAGGAGAGAGGGAAAGAGGAACAGAGGCAGGAAGGAAGAAAGAGAAAGGCCAGACAAAAGCCATACCCTGGGAAGTCAAGTCTCCCACAACCCACTTCCTCCAATCAGACTCCACCTTCTAGTTCCCACCACCTCCCAATAGCCCATTCACTTATAAATCTACAGGTGGTCACACAGCACATGAGACCTCAACACATGAGCCTTCAGGGGGATATTTCATATCCAAACCATATCTGTATTATTTTTCACCAGAAAAATTTTTCACTCAGAAAACTGAGTCTCAGAGAGGTAATTTGCAAGTGCACACAGAGCATTTATTGAGCACCTGCTGCATGTCAGGCACTCTACTACTTTAAAGGATTCAAAGATGCATAAAACAGTGTCAGGACAATCTGAGGAGGAGGTAAACCAAGCAGGTTGCTGATGGGAACTTACCCAAGAACAGAAAGAAGAGCCAGAAATTTTATTAGTTCTGATATCTTTGGGTACTAAAGAGTCATCTTTGATTTTGGTGATGCCTGAGAGTCCAGACTGAGAATACCATTCCTAAATTCTCATCCTCTTCCAGAGACTTTACCTATTTTACTCCGATGCTACTAATATTCCTTTATCAACAATAAATAATATTCCTTTTGTAACTAGAGTTTATTTTACATGTATTTCCTTTCAAATCATCTTTATTAATTCTCATTTGCTGCTCTTCTAACAACAATCTCTGATCTGAGGCCCTCTGTGGAAGCATCAGGTCAGAATAACACCTGGAAAATCACATCTGTGTTTGTGACGTAATAATAGTGTCTTGTTGCTTTGTATCTGAGAAGAGACATTTTCTTATAATTTTCTGTCTAGCATGTGTCATTCTATTTCATTTTCCTTGCTCAGGTTAAAAAAACATCACCAAGTAGCTGAAATTTTATCACCTTTATCTCTGTCTGTCTATCTGTCTGTCTATCTATTTATCGTCTATCTATCTATCCATCCATCTATCTAATTTTCCCCTCAAGGAAGTAATCTTTTATTCTCAGAAATTAGATAGAATAGCACTATTTCCTCATCTGTTACCTGACCCTGGAATCAGAAGATCTAAGTTAAAACCAATTATGGCACTAAATGACTATATTACCCAAGGCAAGTCATTTCATTTTTTTGGGCCTCAATTTCCAGGTATGAATCAGAGGCAGCATAGATCAGCTGAGTTATAAATTAGAATACAGTGGACGTTGCTTAAGGTCATAAGTTAAGATAGGACAGAGCACAGGGTTAGAACAATTCCCAGGTTATTCCCACTCCACACCATCTCAAGAAGCATCATCATTAGCCACTGAAGCATACTTCACTCTGATTTTTTTTTCTGTGTCTTGTAGGCATTCTACCCACCTAACGAAACATGTGGTCCTACCAACATCACAAATCTCTTGTCTCACAGATGAGGATTTGAGGTCCTGTATAATGGGATTTATCTCTTCATGGAGGCAGATTGTCCTCCAAGTGAGATGAGGTTTAACTCGAGCTAAAGATACATTAGAGGTAGGAATGAGTCCCTATGCTGAGGAGCTGTCATTGCGTCCAGCCCATCCTGTGACTTTCTCATAAGCACCCCTGTACCTTGCTGGACCTAACCAATTCTCTCTGGATTAGAGCTGCTTACGTAGCTTAAAGTGCAATGTTTTACAGCTTAGTCCCTCTTCTTGCATTTCCAACACTTACTTTATTCTTTCTCTTACAATTATTGAAATCAACACCGTCTCTTCTTTGGTATGCATACCAAATCCTACACTGAAGAGGCTGGCATTGTACCAAGCAGGCCAAAGTCACGAGCTTGTGCCTCACTAGAATTTATTAACCACAAGACAGTTACAGGAACTTTGAACATGCCTAGGAACTCCATTTCAAGATCCTTCTCTTCATGCTGTGGTGATGCCACATTTGATCTTGATCCCCAGGGACCAGGTAGAGAGGACTTTTCTTTATAACACTTGAGTGACAGCTTGCATGACTGCTCTGGTACTCTGAGCTACTTCAGAAGCGATTAACTCTGCCATCAGAGGGCAATAAGCAGTACTTGGCTTCACTCTGTTCCTTTTTCAAGTGTGATTTATTTTTCCTTTTCACCTTTTTCTTGCAAAACCTGGCTAAGGAATGCTTATGGGTTTTTTTATTTGTTTGTTTGTTTGTTTTGTGGTACAGGGGTTTAAACTCAGATTCTCACACCTGCTAAAATGGTATTCTACCACTGAGCCACTCCACCAGTCTTTTTTTCTTTCCCTCTCCCACCCCCCTACCCCCGCTGTCCCCAAGCTAGGGTCTCATGAACTATTTGCCTGGGGCTGGCTATGAACAAGGATCCTCCTGCCCTCTGCCTCCCAAGTAGCTAAGTTTATAGGCTGCTTATGATTTTAAGTGGAGCGAGTGCACAATATTTATGCTCCTTCCTGTTCAACACAAAAAAACACCTTTGCAAGCTGGAGTCAGACCACAGATTTCCAGTTTCTAGCATGTTTAAGTCCAAGTATTTCTCTTTTTTTGTTCATTTAAAAAAATATAATTGACTCCTTTTTTTGAATTGTGCTGGGTGGGGGTACACTGTGGCATTTATAAATGTTCTTGCAATATATCAAATATATCATGCTTGAATTCACCCCCTCTTTCCCGCCTCCCACAGTTCCTGGACTAGTTTCAACAGGTATCATTTTTCCATTTACATACATGTATAGATAGTATTTGCACTATAGTCACCCTCCCATCCCCTTTCCCCACTTCTTCTCCCCTTCCACTGGTATAGGCAGGACCTGTTCCACTCTCCTGTTCTCTGATTTTGTAAATAAAAAAAATGACATTTATGTTTGTTTAAGATAGCTACCCAGGGAATTTCCTTGTGACATTTCCATGTATTCTAACCCAAATTGGTTCATCTCCTCTGTTTTACTTCTTTCTACCTTACTCCCCTTTTTATGGTGGCTTCAATGGATTTAAAAATTCTATATTTCTTCTTGTGTAGGAAATACATTAACCGTATTCACCTTCTTAACTTCCTTGTTTTATACTCTCCCCTCTCATATGTGACCTTCCTTTAGCATGACCTGTTTTTTCATAATATTGCTGTATTTTTATAAGGTTTATATCCCACATATGAGAGAAAACATGCAGCTTTTGGGCTTCTGAACTTGGCTAACTTCACTTAAGATGATGATCTCCAGTTCCATTCATTTACCTGCAAACGACAAAATTTCACTCTTCCCTGTGGCTGAATAAAATTACATTGTACATAAATACCACATTTTCTTAATCCATTCATCAATAGCGGGACATCTTGACTATTTCCATAGCTTAGTTATTGTGATTGACTCTTATTTATTTGTGTATTTTTGTACATGGTCCTATGACTCTTAGCACATGTAAAGATACACTCCAATCAGGATACAGAATTCCCTAAAGTGCCCAAATTTTCCCCTTCTGCACTTGTACATTCAAATCCTCCCCCTGCCTCTAGCCTCTGGTGAATACTGTTTGACAGTTTTGCCTTTTCCAGAAAAACACATAAGTGGAATCCAAGAGTTTAGGATTCTTTTCAGTCTGTCTTATTTTGATTAGCATAATGCATTTGTGATTCATTCATGTTGTTACATGGTTAGTTTCTTTTTATTGTTGAGTAGTATTTCATTATATGAATGTATGACAGTGATTTATCCATTTATCCCTTGAATTTGGGTAATTTAAGCTTATGGTGATTAAAAATAATCTGTTATAAATATTCATATCAACATTTTTGTGTGAATGTAAGTTTTTATTTTTCTGAAATAAAGGTCCCTCAGCAGAATTATTAGGTCATATAGCAAGGTGTATACTTAACTTTGTAAGAAATTGCCATACCGCGAAAAAGGGAAGCTGTGCTGTTTTGTAGTCTTTCCACATCCTTTCCAGTGCTGCGTGTTAACTCTCAGGTCTGTATGTTTCAATTTTATCTATTTTTAATAGATAAGTCATGCTTTCTCCGTTTGGTGTTTACTCACATTTCCCAAGTGACTAATGATTATCTTTTCATGTGCTAATTTCCATTTTTGGTGAAGTATCTGTTCAAGTCTTTTGCTTGAACATTTTAAACATGGAGTTGATCATTTCCTTACTGTTGAAATTTGAGAGTTCTTTATATATTCTAGATACAAGTTCTTTGTGAGATGTGTGGCTTGCAAATATTTTCTCTCCATCTGCAGCTTATATTTTCCTTTTCTTATGAAATATAATTTATCCATTTTTGTATGATGTCTAAGAACTCTGCATGATTTCAGGTCACAAAGATTTCTTACTATGTTTTTTTCTAAAAGTTTGTAATTTAATATTGTAAGTTTCAACTTATCTTCTATTTTGAATCAATTTATATAATGGTGTATAAGGTTAATTTGAGGTTATTTTTACAGTATACGTACCTCTCATCATTTGAGGTCCAGACTATCTTTTCTCCATTGAATTGTCCTTGTACTTTAGTTTAAAAAAAAATCAGTTGGCCATATTTGTGTGGACCAGTTTCTGTACTCTCTGTTCAGTTCCATTTATCTGTGTATCTATTCCTTCATCAATATCAGACAGTTTTCATTACTATGGATTTATAGTAAGTCTTAAAATTCCAATATAATTCCTCCAATTTTGTTTTTTATTTTCATAATTGTCATGGCTATTCTGACTCCTTTGTCTTCTCATATAAAATTTAGAGCTAGGTTGTCTATACCTTTAAAGTATCCTGCCAGTATTTTGATTGGATTGGTGATAATTGACATCTTTACTATACTGAGTCTTCCAATTCATGTGAATAATATGACTCTTCATTTATTTAAGTCTTCTTTTATTTCTTTCATCAGTTCTTTATAGTTTTAAGCATATAGAATATATGCTATTTAGAAGAGTATTCTTAGTTTCTAAGTGTTTGGAGATTTTTTTCTGATGTTTTTCAATTAGATCTATTCTGTTTTAATTCTACTAGTAGAGAACATACTTTGTATTATTTCAATTCCTTTCAACCTCTTAAGTTTCTTTTAGCCCAAAGTTTCACATCTACATTTAAAAGGGAATATTTCATATGCTATTACTGTTCTATAAATGTCAATTGGATCAAGTTGATTGATGGTATTGTTTAGGTCTTACATATACTTAACTGATTCCTTGTTTACTGTGTCTTTTTATTATAAATTTTATTAGGATATATTCATTATACTTGCCCACTATTTCTATTGAACACTGAGACATAAATTTTGAAGTCTCCAACTATAAATTGTGAATTTGTCTACTTCACTTTTCAGTTGTGTCAATTTTTTTGTTTCCTGTATTGTGAAACTTCTTGTTAGATGAATAAACATTAAGAACTAATATTCATTTTTAGTGTATTGACCCTTTTAGCATTATGAAATGCATCACTCAATATCCTTGATAATTGACCTTGATCTGCATTCTACTTTGTCAGATGTTAACATAGCCATCCCAATGTCCTTGTTATTAGTGTTTGCATGGTATATTACTTTCCACCCTTTTACTTTAACCAATTTTTGTTTGAAGTGGGACTTTTATAGACAGCATATATAGTTGGTTCAGTTTTTAAAATCCATCCTGGCAATCTCTGTATTTTCCTTAATATAGTTAGACCATTTGCACATTGTGAATTTAGGTCTTTCATTGTATTATTTGTTTTCTCTTTTTTCCTCTAGTTTTCATTCTTTTGTCTCCCATTTCTTGCTCTCTGATCTATGAAAGCAATCTCAATATATTTCAGATTCAGTGGATACTAAAGAATACCTGAGGAAATAGTTGAAGAAAACAATGTCAATTAACTAAAAAGACATATTATCTTTCATTACCATTTCAGTTGCTCTTTTCTTGATTTTCCCTATCCTGTTGGGATAACACCTTCACCATTGTCCTGGCTAGTGGATATTAGTTTGAAAGTAAAAATCAAACACCTGCCTCCCTCAATGAACTGCTAATTAAATAATAATTAATAAGTTAATAAATATTTTTATAATTAATAAATGCTTATTGAAGTAACAGGACGTCCATACATACCTTTTTAAAAAAACAAAGAAGTACCAATTCCAGCTTTCAGTGTGTCAAAAATTCATGTGCTGGCCTCAATACATATTGCCCCTAAGCCTGAGGTTTCCATTTGGTCGAGAATACCTTCCCTATATATCCCTCCTTCCTCTATTCATCTTGAGAATGTCAGTTTAGTTTTTAAGACTCAAACCAAATGTCATACCCTTTTAGAAGGTTTTACTTCATTTCCTTTTTAATTACTATATTAGACAGAACAGTAGGCTTCCAAATATATCCATATCCCAATCCCTAGAACCTGAGAATGTGTTACCTTTACAAATGTGATCAAGTTAATGACCTTGAGTTGGGGAGATCATCCCATGTTTTTCTGATAGGCCCAATCCAATTGCAGAAATTCTTAAATGAAGATAACTTTTCCTGGCAGTGGTCAGAAGAAAACATGACTAAGGAGGAAGGGCCAGAAAGATGTGACCTTGCTGACTTTGAAAGTGAAAGAAGAGAATCAAGTGCCAAAAAATGTGGGCAACCTCTAGTCACTAGAAAAAGACAAGGAAACAATTCTATCTCAGAGGCCCCAGAAAGGAATATAGACCAGTGGGAACCTTGGTTTTACTCCAATGAAACCTATGACAGACTTCTAACTGTCCAGTACAATGAGAGAGTAAATTCATGTGCTTTTAAGCCAGTAAGTTTGTGACAATTTTATGGCATCAAGAAACTAGTGCAACCCCCTCTGCTCAGGTTAAATGCCACTTTCATAAGCGCTTTACACTCCACACATACTGTTAACAATATACACACAGCACTTCTCACACCACATTGGTACCACATGCTCCCTTGTCTGTACAGATTTTATGCATAGATCTTGTGTCTGAATTCATTTGTTCATTACACATAATAGTTTTTCAGTTAGCACTTCACACCAGGCTCTGGGACAGACTCTGAACATGGCAGTACATATTAACATTGCTCTTTCATTCCGGTCAGTCTCCCACCAGTGGTTTTATATTAAAGAAATTGGGCAGGGATCAGACATAATAAAGACAGGTGATCTCACCCAGACATGGACCTTAACAACATTCATACCTTTAGATCTGGCAGTCAGAAGACATTAAGGACATATTTATATCCACAAAATCTTTCCAGGTTATTTTGGGAAATACAATGAGCAAAGGAGAAGGGGGAGCAATTGC
Source organism: Castor canadensis (assembly GCF_047511655.1). Lineage (NCBI taxonomy): Eukaryota > Metazoa > Chordata > Mammalia > Rodentia > Castoridae > Castor > Castor canadensis. The sequence continues at coordinate 90,607,392 of NC_133390.1, read as the reverse complement.
AGAAAGGAAATGCAATTGCTTCTTTTTCACACAAGGAATGTCAGGCAGGAGGATCAAGCAATGTTGCCCATGACACCATCAGACAGATGGCTGTTTCTAAGCCAAGTTATGAATCATGTTAGTGCTGTCTGTCTTTAAGAAACAGAAGAAATGAGATGAACTTTGGGATGGATTTTTGTTCTTGTCAGCTCTTTGCAAGGGGCAATTACCCATCACTTCTGTCAGAGTCAGGTCAAGGAGGGTTCTACTCTCTCTCATCTTTTTTTCTCCTCTACTTTTGCTGAAACTTTATACACAGAATGTCTGCCTTTACACCAGCTGTAATCTTCAAACTGACCTTTTCTATAAGGGCACATTCTACATTTAAAAAAAAAGAGTATATACACTGCAGGCTAGCATCTCACCCTCTATTAAATCGAGAATTTCTCCACTCTAGGAAAGTTACTTAGGAATGCAATCCTATTTCATCATTTGCACTTATCTCATTTTCCTACAAGCTTACCTAATCCTCTGTTCTTAGTATTGGGAACCAAAGGATCAAGTGTTTGTCTGTAAATGGATATCTAGCCCTGATTAAGTCTTAGGGAGAAGATTTGCATATTATTCTGGGCTATCACATAACTTTCCAAAAATGACACATGGGATAAACAAAGAAGTCACCCATGATGCCACCTATGTGAAAACCTTTCACAAACAGTACAAAAGAAAACAAGTACAAGTCAGGTTTGCTAAGCAAGAAGGCACTAAGGCATGAGGGAAGGAAAACAACCCAGTTCTTCAGTAGTGTGTTTTTACTGAAACTGATCAAAATGTGCGTGGAGTAAGTGAGTGAGTCAGGACAAATATATCATCTAGGTCTCATCACCTTTTCCTTCGCTGTGCTTCATGTTCCATACAATCAACTTGGTACCATCTCACAGTATTGATTAGGAAGATGGCTGAAATGATTGTATCTTCCAGAATCTGGTTCCGTAGCTGCAAGCAGACCAAAACCCAGTCAAGCATTTCATTCATTTTCTACCTTCTTCTATTTTAAAAAATCTTTAGCACAATCCATGATCTTGCCATCCTTTGTTTCTTCAAGCCATTCTCTTTCTAGCTTTACACTATCCTGACTTTTATATTTCATGTGGCAAGATTTTCAGTTAGGCCAGTACTGGGCTGAAATCAATTTGGTCAAAGTTTCCTTCAAAGAGTTATTTTCTTAATAAATTATCATTTTGTGAGGTAGGGTGCATTTTAATCACATTCCTTGGCATATTTCACACTTTACTTCCTTTCAGCTTGTTAGTTGTATGTATTTCAACAGACTAAGGAGATTATCTATTTACAGTGGTCATTCCCAGACATTTCCTGGAAGATAGTTTGGCTTTCTGTCTTCAAATCTTGCCTTTTGTGTCATGCACCAATCACAATAGGTTAGATTATACCCCAGGAAAAAATCTCAGTGGCTTATAGCTACAGGGATTTATTCCTCACTCAGGCTACACATACGTTGCTGGCTGACAAAGGGATCTCCTCCTCATAGTCACTGAGCAGGTTTCACAGGCCAAAAAGGTAAGCATATCCTAGCAGAAAAGAAACCTCTAGCCAGTCTCACATAGACAGCCAAGTGCTCCAGCTCAGTATGGCAATATCATTTTCATTCATTCTGTATCATCCCATCCAACCACAAGGAAACTAGAAAGACAACTATACCAAGTTCCCAGACTGAAAATATATAGTGAACAGCACTAATAACAAACCATGTGCTGCTATAGAAAACTTGGCTTTGATGTTGCCATGTGATCTATAAATCATCAAATTGCATATCTTGCCTACAATGCAGGTTTTTATTATAAGAACCTACAAGTTGGAAGTGGTGGCACACACCTTCCTAGCTATTCCAGAAGTGAAGATCAGAAGGATTACAGATCAAGGTCAGCCTAGGCAAGAAGTTTTCAAGACCTTATCTCAACCAATAAAAGCTGGATATGGTGATATATGCCTGTCATTCCAGTTATGCAGGAAGCATAAAAAGGAGGATCATAGTTCAGGCCAGCCGGGGTATAAATGCAAGATGGTCTCTCAAAAAACTGAACTATAAAGGACTGGGGACATGACTCAAGTGGTATAGTGCCTGTCTAGCAAGAGTGAGGTCCTAAGTACCAAACCAAGTACCACCAAAAAAAAAAAAAAGAAGAACCTACAAAACATTAATGAAACTAAATATATTAAGTCAGAATGCACATATATGTTTCAATTTTCTCATATTTTGCTTCCCTCTATCTTTTTTGTCATTACACACATATGCATCTCCCACCCAGCCTCAACTACTCCAACTACTTATTAAAAGATAGTTATAAGAAAAAAGAAAGAACACCAGAGTAAGAGCCTACTTGAATAAGCTCCATTGTTCAAAACTGGGACAATGTTAAGCATTATTATGCTTAAATCCTGCCTCTTAAACATGATTTGTACCTCAGGATTATAGAAGATTATGATCAACTTTAAGTAGAACTTTCTCAGTATAAAAATATTTCAACTAACCAATGCAACAGTAATGATAGAATTAGAGTGTCACCATTTTCCAACATTTTGAAAATTCTTTGTTGGTGGGGCAGCTGTCCTATGTATTGTAATGTAGAAACAGACAGGGGGGATACATTTCCTCATCTGCCATAAGAGTCATGGCCAACATTCCTGTAACACTGTTTAACAAGAGGAAAGCATAATATTTACTTGCTGTTTTACATGGCACAGGAGCCTTTAGAAATAAAGACCCAAAGACCCTGGGAAAACTGTGCATTTTTCTTTTTTTTTTTTTTTTGGCAATACTGGGGTTTGAACTCAGGGCCTTCTCCTTGCTATGCAGGTGCTCTACCACTTGATCCATGCCCCCCAATCCTAAAACTGCATTTTTTTATCCTTAGGTTCAATGAGGAATGAACAGTTATATAGAAATATGATTACACAAAAGAGTCTCTTATGGTAATAGACTCAGGACAAAAACATAGCAAGGTCTGTCTGTTCTGATTCTTCTTGGCCTCTCTGTGTAGCTTTCCTACCTGCCAGGTGTGGGGTAAGATCCTTTGGAATGAAGGTCTTCAAGAGAGAAGGGAGAAGGAAGAATGACCTTTCTAGGTTTTATGGCTTGCTTTGGAGAGAGGAGTTCTAGTTTCTATGATCTACCTTGGGCAAGAGGAATTTTGGTGTCTGTGACTTATTTTGAGGGAGAAAGATGGACAGGAGGCATAAGGATCAATTTCAAAGTACTGTACTTTAAGGAATCATGTTCTGAGCCCCAACAATGGAATATTTAGCAACTTCACTTGGCTCTACATATCAGACACCAACAAATGTCTCTAAGCATTGCCAAACATCCCCTGCAAGACTGGGACTGTCCCTGCTTGAGAACTATCAATGTAGAAATGAGTATGGGTGGCCTCAGATGGAAGTAAAAAACAGTCCATAAAGTAGTTTTGTCAAAATAATAGTAAACAAATAAAACCTTAATCTGATTAACCCTCTAGCTCTATCAATACAGAGAAAACACAGAGGACAATGGTTCATATTAAATAACACCAGATGGACAATCAGCAAAACTCAGACTGTGAAACAATTCATTTAAGTGACGATTACAAGGTCAAAGCAAAAGATGAGATGAAGAAAAGGTGTAGAAAGGGAATCCATAGATTAAAAAGGATTTTAAAAATACAGAAAAAAATTGCAAAAATGTCAAGGTACACTGTATGCATATATGGAATTATCGCAAATTCTCTCATATTACTAATACATGATAATTCAAAAATAAAATAAAAATATTTAAAAATACAAAAGAGAAGCAGTCAATTGAAAGAAAGTGCAACAATGAGTGTATATTTAGTGAAATTAAATAATTATTAAAATTTTGGCAAAACAATATTGTAATTATGTTATAAAAAGAATCTCTGTTGGAGATAGATTCCAAAACTCCATAGATTTTTATCATTAGCAGATTCCATATTTATGAATTTGCCTCCATGCTAAAATTTATTTGTAACCTCAAAATCAACACTCCAAGCACTTTCACAGTTATTCAAGAATATGACAGTGAGACAAAAAATTTGAGTCTCCTACAATGCATATTCCCAGCTGCAGTTCAACAAGGCAATACTGCCTCCTTTTTTTTGAGTTTTTTTACTATAAACAAGTGGCCTTTTCAGAATCTATTGTGTGCCACCTTTTTTTGTGTTTTTATGTTTTTTGTTGATTTCACTATTTAAAATGGACCGTAAGCATAGGGCTGTCTAGCATTCTTAAGCACAAGAAGGCTCTGACGTGCTTAACAGGCACGGTGTAGTTCTTTTAACTATCAGTTCAATGTTAATGAACTTACATTTAAATAAGGTGCATTTAAACAGAAACACATAAAATAAGGTTGTATATTGAACTATTGGTAGAAACATTCTGACCGATGACTCACAGGAACCTAACTCTGTTTCCCATAGGAGAAATGGTATTCACTACTCAAGGTTCACAGTGGCTTGATAGAATACAACCACAATAAATAATGAGAATAGACTATATTACCAATGTAATTATAAGACTCTTGGATTTGCTTCAATATAATCTGAGATGAGGAGTAATAAATGGTAAAAGATTGGTCATAGTTCATAACTGTTAATGTTGGGTTAAATATATTTGCGGCTTCATTACACTTTACTCTTATATACATATGAAATCTTCTGTAATAAAAATGACAAAAATTTTGTAGATAAGTGGGATGGAGATTTTAGAAGGCAGGCATCACATACAGTTTTAGTTAAGATGGGCAGATGACATTTCAGAAGCAATTAAGGAGATAGATGGAACAAGAAGCATTTAAGCAGAAGAAATAGTGCAAAGGCTCTGAGATGAAGCATAGCAAAAAAAAAATACAGTGTGGCTAGAATGGAGTGAGTTTAGGGCAGGTGAAGTCATTACAGTAATAGGGATTCAAATCAGATACCTATTGATTTTGACTTTAGATTGGACAGGTAGCCATTGGAGGATTTTGAGAAGAGGCATGATATATTATCTAATTGAAGTTTTTAAATGATTAACTAGCTTGCTTATTGAATGTAGACCTTAAAGAATTTGGAGTGAAAGCAAGAGACTTATTGTGATCCATGTAAGAAATGATGGTAGCTGGGGGAGTGGGGAGGGGAAGCAAGCGTGGTTGCTAGAAATAGTAAGAAATGCTTGGATTCTAGATATGTTAGATACGTGTTGAAAGCTAAGACAGTAATAGGGTTTTCAGCCAGTTGGATGTGCAATGTAAGAGAAAAGGAAGATCAAGATTTTGTACCTGAGTAACTCTGAGGAAGAAGTTTTTAATAACTGATATGAAGGAGAAACTTTTTGCTAGAAAAACTAAGAAATTTTACAAGCTGAGGATGTAACTCAGTGGTAGAGTGTTTGCTTAGCTTGTACAAGCCCTGGATTCAATCCTTAAAACTGCAAAAAAAAAAAAAACTAGCTCTGAACATTCTAAACTTGGAGATATCTATTCAGATGGCAATAGATATGTCAAGTAAGAAGTTGTTTGGGCAGATGTGGGGTTCAGGAGAGAGTCTGGCCTAATGACATAAACATGGTGTTCATCACACAGGGATGGTACTTAAAGTCAGGAGCCTGGATGAAATCTCCAAAGGAATGAGTGTAGTCAGTATTTTGTTTGATTCATAACACTAATTACTACTAGAATGTACAGATATCTCTTGGTATCTATGAGGGATTGGTTTTGGAACCCCCAAAGATACAAAAATCTGCAGATGCTCAAATCCTTATAAAAATGGCAAATTATTTGCATGTAACCTATATACCTCCCATATGCTTTAACTCATCTCTGGATTAGTTGTAATATCTAATACAATGGAAACACTAGGTAAATTCTTGTTATTCTGTATTGTTTAGGTAACAATGACAAGAAAAAATCTACACATATTCAGTGTAGATACAATTTTTTTCCAAATGTCTTTGATCTGCCATTGGTTAAATCCAAATGCTGAACCCATGAATACAGACAACTGTAACTTGTTTATTCTTTTTCTCCTCAGTCTCCCTCCACTAATGTAAAGATGCTATAAAACAAAAATCTCCAGGGAGGAGAGATGGGCCCAAACAATGTATACACATATGAATAAATGAACAAACAATTAAAAAAAAAAGACCTCAACTATCTGGTCCATTGATATCCCTGGGACTCCTGGAAGAGAGCCTAGCACATAGTAGGTGCTCTTGTACTGACGCTTGTCTTAGTGAACTGCCCAGTTGCTCTCTGCTAGAGTACCACCATGCACAATCCTAGAATTAACCCTCAATTTGACCAGTCTTAAAATTTTTGACCCAAGGCATGAAACCACTTGCTTGTGTTCACACAGTAGATAAGTGTGATAAGTAGATGACAAAACTTTTAGATCTAAGTCCTCTAATTCCAAATCTGGGTCCAGTTTTCAGAAGAATCCTTATTGTAATCTTACTTTCTTACCACAAGTCAATGAACTGAATTAACTACTGGTGCAGTCAATTGATCTCAGTATATTAACTTAAAAGGCATACTAAATCCATTCTCAGTGGTGGGGCATCTTGGTTGTTTCCATAACTTGGCTATTGTGAATAGTGCTGCAATAAACATGGGTGTGCAGGTGCCTCTGGAGTAACCTGTGTCACATTCTCTTGGGTATATCTCCAAGAGTGGTATTACTGGATCATAGGGTAGATCAATGTTTAGATTTTTAAGTAGCCTCCAAATTTTTTCCCAGAATGGAATTTTATGCAGCCATGAAGAAGAATGAAATGTTATCATTCTCAGATAAATGGATGGAATTGGAGAACATCATTCTGAGTGAGGTTAGCCTGGCCCAAAAGACCAAAAATCATATGTTCTCCCTCATATGTGGACATTAGATCAAGGGCAAACACAACAAGGGGATCGGACTTGGATCACATGATAAAGCAAGAACACACCAGGGAGGTATGAGGATAGGTAAGACACCTAAAAAAACTAGATTGCGTTTGTTGCCCTCAATGCAGAGAAATTAAAGCAACTGAGGCCAATAGGAGAAGGGGACCAGGAACTAGAGAGAAAAGGTTAGTTCAAGAAGAATTAACTTAGAAGGTAATACACATGCACAGGAAATCAATGCGAGTCAACTCCCTGTATAGCTATCCTTATCTCAACCAGCAAAAACCCTTGGTCCTTCCTATTATTGCTTATACTCTCTCTTCAACAAAATTAAAGATAAGGGCAGAATAATTTCTGCCGGGTAGCGAGGGGAGGGGTAAGGGGGAGTAGGGAGGGAGCAGAGGAGTGGGGGTAAGGAAGAGGGTGGGGGGGAAGGGGGAAGAAATGACCCAACATTGTATGCATATATGAATAAAATAAAAATTTTTTTAAAAAGGCATACTAAAGAATCACGTCTGTGTCAGTTCTAATGATTTCCAGAGATTCCTACAAGCTGAAACTAACTTTTTTATAGTCAAGTTTGCTGGAAATCCTAGTTCTTGTACACCAGCTAAGACCTTTTCACCATCAAAGAACTCCGCTACATTAGCCCATTGTCGCATCAGTATCTCTTTCAAGTTTTGTCTCTGTATCAGAGGAGGATAGGGAGTAAGAAGAGAGGGTCAAATTTGCCTTCTTTAGCAGCTCACCTGCCTGGATTTAACAAGATGCCCAGGCATGTTACTCTCTACATGAAGCCTTAGAGTCTCAAAGAAGGTTGAAAAGAACTTGCTCTGTAGTAAGATGGCTAGAGTGACTGGGAGGCCACAACACGGGAGGCAATTAGTCTACACCTAGGCAGCATCCAGTCTGACATCTGCCAGCTCTTCAGAACTGAGGCAGAGCCTGAAAGGCCCAGGAGATGGCCTGGATCTCAGTTGACAAATCAACGTTAGTTTCATTCCATGGGGCCAGACTGGCTCAGAGGAAAGTCACCAAGAACCATAGCTAATGATAAAGAACCAGCATCTGCAAGTCAAGTCGCTTTTTAACTGCAAATAAAAGCATATTTGCACAATACCCATTTCACTTTCTTGTATGTGAAACGACTTGCACTCCAGAAAGTCCTGGTTTAGGAGTCTTTTAAGAGACCAGTTTTGGAGGCTATATTTAAAACTGTGAGTTCAAGTTCCAGCTCCTTCCAACTCACTATGTAACAGCTTGACCTTTCCAAGCTCAGTTTCCAAGTCTTAATACACTATGTCTAAACTAGTACTTATCTAAAGTAGAAGTAATATCAAATTCTGAGCATTGTATACACTTTATTTGACATGTTATGCATGGTGGGCTTTGTACCTGTGCATGTAATCCTTCAACAAATGAAATCATTTTCTTAAATTGTTTCATAGCTATTATCACAATCCAAAAGCCAGAAGTAGACTCAAAGTGAGAGTTACAAGCTAAAAGCTTGAGAATTAATGGAGAAGGCTTCGAATAAAAGAATCAAGTGTTAAGTGCTGAAAAAGGAAAGCTTAAAATACATCAAAAAAAAATTTAGGCCATCACAGTTCACTTTTACCATTTCCTGGGGTAGGCACTGTGCCTGATGAAGATAGCACAGAGGAACAGAGGGAATCCTGAGAACACAAACTCAGAATGACTCTACCATCAGAGATAATTCGGTTGTGTTTAGTAAGAATTTTGTATTTGTTTGATATCTGCTACACATTTGGCATGTTTTATACTTCCCTTTCAATATTCACAGCATAGCTGAGGCTCAGAGGGGAGAAAAGGATTTTGCTGGGACACAAGGCTAGTGAATGACAAGGCAGGATGCAAGCTCAACACTTCTCCGGACACTAAACAAATGCATTTTCCAGAAGAGCACATTCACTTGAAACTAGTATTTCAAGTATGGCAAAGAAGATAACTTTTAATTAATAAAAACATTTAATTAAACAGAAAAATTGATTCCATGCCACATAAAAAGGACTTAATAACATTACTAAAAAGATAACCTACCATAAGCTAGGGAGAAGAGGGTGGAATAGGGAAAGGAAAGATGTTGATTTAAAGGTACAAAGTTTCAGTTCAACTGGAGGAATAACTTTATTATATTATTGATCTATTACTGTATGGTGATCATAGTTCATAATAATGTGTTATATATTTCAAAATTGCTAAAGTAGATTTTTAGCATTCTCACTCCCAAAAAAGGTAAATTGGTGAGGTAATGGTTATATCAGTTAGCTTGAATGACTTTTTCTATAATGAATATATAGATCAAAACATCACATCATACTCCATAAACATATACAATTATTATTAGTCAACTAAGAACAAATAAACTAACTTAAAAAAAACATAGCATATCTAAAAGGGTTAATGGACTATTCAAATGCCAGCACCATGGTGAATGGTGACTTTGAATCTTAAGGGTCCTGTTTCTAAATCTCACACTCCTGATTGGGACTCCTGCATTCACACCCACTGGGGCTTTCCTGTCTTTCTTATCAAAGAACAGTCTGTACTTCTCCTTTCTGGACATTGCCTTTCTGTGACCAAATAGGAATGTCCAGGACAAAGCCCTAGGAGTCATAGCAACACCTGACAAAATGCCAGAGGCTCATTCACCTCCGCCCACGCAGTAACTAGGTTTATGGATGGATTTGGATGACATTCAGAATGGGCACCTGCTTCCAAAAGAAGGGGTTTCTAAGAGAGCCTCCTTGGAGATAGAGGCTGAAAGTTTATAAATGCCCACCACAGAGAGTCATCAAAATTAAGGCAACAAGTCAGGGAAAGCAATCATGCTAATGAAGCATCTTTAAAAACTAATAAAAATGATCAATATTATAAATGAACCAAAATGTTGGTGCCAAATAATTATAAAAGATACGTGCCAATAAAAGAGTATCTTCCAGCTTAACTGAAGAAAAGCAAGAGTTGAAGTAAAATTAATATTATGTCTTTGGCTTCCAAATTCTGTAACCAAACATTTTTACAGTAGCATTAAGGTAAACTTCAACTCAGAATGCAGGGACAAAAACAGCTTTTGTTTAGATTTTAACAAGCCATAGCCTAAGGAATTTCAGTTTTGTCCTCAAACTTCCTCTAATTATTTCCAGGAAGTGTTCATTACTGTACATTTTCAGTGGGATCAAAAATGAGACTAGGACACTAGGAATAACAAATTTAAATCACCAATTATTTGCTGAACAAATGCCATGTGTTAGCATATGCTAGACCTCTACAGCATGGTCCCTGTCCTCAAGAAGCTTTGAAAGTAGAGGTGAAGTAGAGAAAAATTATAATTTAATAAAAAAGGATTCTAACAGCTTTCTGTTAGCTACTAGGAGCTGCACACAAAATATAAATTGAGGGTGATGTCAGAAGAGACAGCTCAGAGATGACAGGATTGTTGAGGATTAGATTGAAATTTTTCTATCAAAAGTCATGCTTACTGGCATGACTTCTGTCAATAAAAATCCAAAATATTCACTTTGAAGATGACTGTGTACTATAATATATCTGTATTTGCCATTACTGCTATTTAGTAAATACTTAAGTATGACCAAACAAACCTATAATCTCAGCACTCTGGAGGCTGAGCCAAGAGGATCAAGAGTTAGAGGCCAGCCTGGGTTACATAGAAAGACCCAGTCTCAAAAGAAAATCATAAAATAAATGTTTATTGACTTAATGGCTATGAATTGACAATAATATCTATCCTCTTCAGAGAATATTGGTATTTCTGTTGCCAGGTAAAAGTCATTGAATTTTCTCATTGATGAACCATTTGCATTAACTCTTGGGTATTTGTTTCCTCTCCCCTAGAACTTTACCCTCTTCCCCATTTCTTGACTCAGTGAATGACACTAACACCACCTAAAAAACGTATGAGTAATCCTGACACCACTTCTCTCTCATTCCTCATCTGTAATCCCACACCGCGTCTGCTCTCCAACTTCATTCCCACCCTTAGTCTAGTCTATCAGTATCTCTAGCCTTCTAACCTATGAACTCTCCTTTACCTTACTCCATCAATCTGTTGTACTTTATGAGCAAGATGGGATATTTTCATTATTCAAATTTAATTATGTTTTCCCATATTTAAAATTGTCACTAACTGCCCATTGCCCTCAGAATACTGTCCAAGATCTTCAATGTGATCCCAAAGTCCTGTATGAACCTGGCAACTTCTGTTGTACTACACTCCCTCGTTGTTTAAGCTCTAACCCATTGGTGTTCTCCAAGTTTTCCTAATAAGCTAAACTTCCTCCTAGTTTGGGGCTTTCTTTGCACGTGATCATTCCTCCTCCTAAAACACTTCTGCCCAGCCCTCAGCCCTATTTCAGACCTCAAGTCAAATTTCACTTCATAAGAAAGCTTTCTCTGATTCTTCACAGTCAATCTACCTTTTGTAATCCCTTAATCTCCTACCCCCAATTGTGCCCTATCTCAACTGGGTACTTCTCTAGCAACAGAATATAAACTCCTAGGGGCAGACACTTTGTCTTGACCACCAATGACAGCTTGTAACTACATTATGAGTCATTATTTGACTTGTATGTTCTCTCTCCTTACCAGACTGTAAGTGTCATGAAGTCAGGGACCAAATTTAGTCCACAGTGAACCTGCAAAAATATTTACTGAGTCACTCCTCCAACATGTAGAAAATGATGACAGTTCATGGCAAGGTTGCATATTTTTATTAAAATATACAACTTTCAAGGTTCAACTGACATGTAGTTAAGACAAAAGACTTAAGATTAATGAGTATGAGGGGAGCTCCTAGATTCTAATGATGTCCTTAGATTAAAGAAAAAATCGTGGCAGACAGAGATAAAAAGAACATAAGGAGTCGGAAGAAGCAGGTCAATCCCACTTCTATAACTAACAGACTGCATGATTTTTAGGTTCTGTCAACCTCTCAGCTGGTCTCTTATCTATAAAACTAGAATAAAAAGACCTGCCCACCTCAAGTGACATGTTGAAGAAGAAACGTATATGTCAAAAGAAAAGAACTCTACAGAAGACCGTTATCACATAGACATGGAAATATCTCCTTATTCCCACTAGTTAAGTGTTTCAAAGAATTTGCCTCCTCTGGGGACAACTCCAGATTTTTTCCTGCTGCAAAGCTAAAGGGATTCCTCAAAGGCAAATGAATTATCTAGTTGGACAGTCTGGGTCTGACTAAATTTTCCAGGCAATTACCAAGCCTGGTAGAGGCTCTCTCTTCAGAGGGCAGATATAACTGAACAGAACATTACCCTTGCCTTGCATTCAAGACTGATTCATGGATATAGTTTCTGAAGATGGAAAAGTTAAATCTTTCTGACCTTCAAATTGAGGCATCCTTTGGAATGCAGTGTGCTACTTTTGAAACACAGTGAAGAGGAAGAAGATACCCTTAAAAAAGGTTCACAAACTCAAATGCTTACAGAAGTAGGCAAATAACATAAAAGTGAGAGGTAGCCCAAGTGTGTCCTATAGCATACTTGAGATAAGGGAAACCTATGAAATATGGTCCAAACCAAAGGGAAAGGAGATGTTATTAATAATGTGTGAACATCAACCAGGCTCTTCCAGGTATCCTAAGCTATAGAGCCTCCCTTAACTATGTAGCTTCATCTTGCCTAAATGAAATCTTCCTGCTCAATTCCAGTTAATGTGAGAGCACCAACTTGCTATTGACAGATTTCCTTATTTTTAAGAGAATGCAGGAATTCAGTTTATGTAAAATTTTCTGATTTTAGATATTAAAAACTCCTTTTCCTTCTCCCTCTTCTTCCTCTTACTCCTCCTCCTCCTCTCATTCTTGTTCCTCTTCCTCTCCTTTTCTTTTACTCTAACACTGAGTATGACACACAAACATACATTTAGGCAGCCAATTAATAACCACTATCTTTCAGGATTTTTTTTCACCTTCATTACCATCAGCAAGGCAAACTATCCAAATCCCATCCTTATAAATTCTAGCTTTTCATCTAACCAGACTCATAGGATAGATTTAGAGTTGTCCATTAATTGTAGAGATGTCCAATATTATTGGATATTTGAAATCACCCATCCAATTCTTAAGATTGTTATGTGAAAGAAAATAGTAAATTTTAACAAATTTGTCTTTCTTAACCATTATGGATGCACTGATTTATGGACAAATGAGTTGGTTATGAAAGTCTAACTGTTAATATCCATCACAAAAACACATTTAATGAAGAACTGGTTGCATCAGAAGTGAGAAGCATCTTACAAAGGCAATTTCACTGTCAGCATGTATTTTATAGAGTAAATCAATTAAAACTACTATGCAGTGAATGCTTAGGGAAATCAGGTACATTCATTTAGAAAGATTCAAATGGTACTCACATTCATAAGATCGCCAATGGAATAGCACACTCTTCCATCCAGGAAGTGACCCTTATCAGACATGCCTTGCACTTGCACACCCAGGTCTTAGTTCTAGCAAAACCTCTCTCATCTGTTCTTACAGGACCATGACCGTGGCAAAGCAAATAACTTTAATGACATTGACTGCTCCTCAAATTTTACACCTATTTGGCCTCTTACACATCATTATATGACCCACGAGAATAATAATCTTTTTTTTTGTCAAAGTAAAAACTAAAACAAAATTTTAAATGTCCTCTGTTTAGATTTCTTGAGCTTGAGACCACAATGACAATAAAGCCCCATTAAAGCAGGTCCATCACTGGAATAATTAACATCTTCCCAGATGAAACCTGAGGCTCATCTCTCTCCTCTCTGCACAGCAACAAGGCAGTCATCCAAGAGCCCTTGTCAGCTGAGTAAACAGGGGTATAATAGGGGCTGTCAAAAAATTCCCAAAGTGATACAGGCAGACATAGTAACAAGCATATGGCTGGGGATGGTGGAATCCCTAAAAGATTTTAAATTGATGACCTCACACACATTGGAATATTGTTTCAATATTGCTGAGAGGCATTGTTTCCCACTACAGAGCTATGGTGCATACAGGCCAGTAAGTATCCAATCCCACGACATGACAGAGGGAGTCTGAGGGGTTGGGAGGAAGTCACTGAGGCCTTGTCCAGGCATAGCTCAGAGTCCTATATGGATTCCAGAGCAAGGTAAACAGCATCAATTTAGGAGTCTGAGCTGTTACAAGAAACATCATAATGGAATTTAGAGCTAAACCTGGTTAGTAAAATTAGTGGGATTCTTAGGAGGGAAAGCAAAGAGAAGAAAAAACCTAAGATATGACCACTGTATTTCCACAATGGTGTAACAGAGTAGGCAGAAAGATGAGTCCAATGGGCCTGTAACAACAATATTTCCCATACTCGTCATGAACCTTGCACCAAACTTCGTGCTTGAAATGTGTTAAATTAAGTCTCTAAATCATAGACACAAAATTAAAACTTTTAAGTTTTTATCAAGACGGAAACAAAAATAAGACAAATCACAACGGTAACCTTTCATGGCCATATCAGATTATATATGTCCTTCATCTCCACCCTAACATCCTCCTACACACCTCCTTAAATCACTGTCCTCCAAGGTTACAGAGGCTCAGAGATTCTGGGAACAGCTGAGCTTTCTCCTCTACATTTTTCCTGGGAAAAAGTAAACATGGACTTTCAAGTGCTACTATAAGTGGCGTGAATCCCAGGCTCCTGCTGTGTTGACAAAATTCTGCAGGCGCAAATGGACTTGGTTGAAAAGAGTACTGGTTATTGTAATTCTCTAATAGTGACATTTTCCAATCTCTGCATCATGTCGCTCACAAAGTTCCTCTGACAAGAGTGTGTTCTGATAGCAAACTGTTTCTGTCACCTCAGGGAGGAAACACAAACACAAAGCCTGCTAGGGGATACAGCCAGAAAGGTTGACTTTTCATTTACTTCTATCTGTGGAGCTCATGGTGCTATAAGCTCCAGCATTAAATTTTAAGTATTTGATGCAGGCAGATCAAGGGGAAGTCAGAGAAGTGTTCAGCTTCATCGACCACTGGTCTTGCTATGAATTTTCAGCAAGTAAAAGAGTGGTATTGCTTGAAGAGAATGCAAAGCATCTATTTTTGAAGGTTTGTGAGATATCATTAACAAATTTTAGTGTAGAGTGTACAGGCCTGTGACCCTCAAGAAGGGCAATATTCACTGCAATGCTATTTGCTGTAGTGACAGAAGCTAAATCTTATTTTAACTACCAACAGAAATGGAAAGAAACTGTAATCTCTTTGAAATTACTATCTTTAGGATGAAATACATTTAATGCAGCAAGTTAATAACATAGTATTTCACATTAAGTGAAGCTATAATGGGTGTTTTATTATTAGGCATTATGACTGATAAACTGTTGACATGATAAATATAGAATAAGCATCTGAAATACCTTTTTGCTTTCTTAGTCTTTCGAGTTATAAGAATTTGAGGTGCGCATTTTATGACTCTAATAAAATTTCTCCAGTTTTTCAGTGGAACGTCCTTTTCTGTGACTATGTAGATTGGGAATGAGGAATTCGTTTTTGGAAAAAAGAATAGTAATATCAGCAATTAGGAGAAAGTCATGATATTTTACATTTGTTTATATATTTTACATTGAAACAGTTTTCTCATTCATTCAATGAATATTTTAGGGGCCCCTAATATATACTATAATGAATGTTAGGGTGGATGGTGGTGACCAAACTAAACCATTCCTTGTTTCCATGGAACAAAAATCTTTGACAAACTATTTCTTGAAGATAAAACAAGTATTGATACCCACTGTTTGAACCTCATCAATCCCCCTGTTTCATTGTATACTTGGAACAGATCTTCACTGGAGCCCTCTCCTAAACAGGATATTTCCTGGAAGGACACAAAAGGATCTGGTGGATTCCAAGAATAGGAATAGCCATAGCCAGGCTTCCCAGGACCTGTAATTGGACCCAGGCCAGCCATAAGTCTCTGAAGGCTGCTTTTGCTCTTCTTGACACCATAGTCAGTCTCTAGGATTCAATACTCTATGTTTACCTGCTCTGCTTTCTTGCTGATACATGGTAATAACAAAGCAGCAGTAGAGGAGTGGAGTCAAAAACCCCAGCTCTGCCAGCTACTCATTGTGTGATCATGGAGACATTAATGAACTGATTTGTGCCTGTTTCTTCATCCATAGAGATATTAATACCTCATAAAGTTTATAAAGTTGTTGAAGGATTTCACTGACATAAAATACTTAATATGCTTCCTCTTGGTCACTAAAAGTTATGACAAAAAACACTGACATAGGATTTTAAAAAATGCCAAGCACAGTTCTAAGGATTTTTCATGTATTCACTCATAATCCTAATAATAATTACAATCCTAGGATGAAAATGCTATCATATTCATTTTACTAACAAGAAACCAGAACTTAGGGAAATTAAATAAATTGATGACAATCGCTCAACTAATAAGAATCCATATCTATTTCATTCACAGACCTGTGGTTTTTAATAACTGAGCTAATGTAACAACTGACTTAGCCTTGTCTTGAATCTGTAAGTCTTTCCTGGATTTTAAAGTTGCTTGATTCAAGTGCTCCTTGAATTCATTGGCTCACCACGACCTCCTTGGCCCTGATTCTACCTCATGGATGCACTATTTTCTAATGTGAATCTCACTTACCTTTTCATAACAAATCCCCTCAGTCTAGTGCCCACCATGGGCCAGCTTTCTATGATACGGGCAGTGAGGTGATATGATTCAAAAACAGCACCAGCTAGAAAGGGTTGTGGGCAGGGCAGGTACCATGATTGACCTTTCGATTGTACCCATCCTACAAATTCAGAAATCAAGATTTTAAACAGTCTGGTGAATAACCCAAGCTCATTCTGGGCATTGTTTCTAGACATGAAACTTTTGTCTCAGATCAAAGAACCTCTTCTTCGATATGCCTCTCTATGTGTTTAGAAGTCAAATTCTGCCTACCAATGGTGCTACCCCTGCACTCAAAGTAGCCCAGCCCAAGACTATATTCAAAAAAGCAAACACAAAGAAAATAATTGAGGACTATTTCATGTCCTGGAGCTTAATCTGCTATAAAATACTTTGTTCAGCTAAGTACAATAAATTCTCTGTAGTAAACATTTGCTCTTTTTTTCCTCTTGATTCCTATATTAAGATTTCCCACTTCTGTGCTAAGGAGAGAAACTTCGCAGCTCTGTCTACTCACAGAACTCACCAGCTCAAACACTACCAGATGTCATGAGGGGGAGGAATACTGAGACTCCCCAGAATAATCTGCAAAAATTCAAAGTTTAGAAAATAAAAATATTTTCTGAGTAGAAGTAAGTAATTGGGCAGCATGATACAATCATTTTCCCATTCCTCAATGGGGAGTTTTATACACTAATTGATTCTCCATAAAGAGTTTGGACTTTAAGCTGTATTCTTTCTCCCAAGTCTGTAGAAAATAATCTGAGCTTTCTGCTTTTAACAGATTAATGTCCACAATAGAAGCTAGCTATTGAAAATGAGGGACAGAGCATCACACTTGATATTACATGGGAACACAAAACTATTCCTTAGCTATCCTCAGGCCTTGTGTCGTGTGACACCACGTCCATTATGTTGAAATATTGACAGAGACTTGTCCTCTGCTGGGAGAGACAAGTGCTTGTACTTAAGAAACTCAAGAAACTTATCTCTTGCTGACAAGTAATAATGATTGCAACAAACCAAGGTAGTCCCAATTTAACAAATAAATGGTTCCCGGGAGTCTCAAGGGGAGCACAAAGAACTTTATTATGACTATCCTAATGGCTGGACATTGCTTATTAAATGACCCAGAGGCAATGTGTTCTAATGGAAACAACATGGTCCTGAGAGTCTGACTAACCTAAGTTCAAACCCTTCCTCCAGCATCACTTAGTTTCTCTTTCAAAGACTTAGTTTCTTCATTTTTTACAATGGGGATATTTATACCCATCACCGAATTGTCATGAATGGATACAATTTATTAGGATGTGTGCAGAGAAAAATAAATAAAGTTATTTTTACTATACTTTTCTCATGAAAGAATCTTTATAAAATGAATTTCCACCACAACAGGATGAGTTTGCATTTATAATAATTATGTCTGATATCAAACTGTAATATTTCTTATAGACGTATAAGCTCCTTGAGTCCTAAGAGATTCTATACAATAACAATTCTAGTCCAACTTACTCAAAAGCTGGTTTCCTTCCTTCCTTCCTTTTTCAAAAAGATAAGTGAAAATGTTTCTGGACATCCATCTACTAGTTCAGAGGGAAAAAAATCTATCTAGATACTGTTCTGTGCCATCTGCTCCTTTTGTACTTCACACACCTACCCCTGGTTCTTCAGAACGTCTCCATGGAGGGAGAAGAAGCTGAAGTCTTTGAAGATCTGATTCTGGCACTCACCAAGAATTTTCCTAATTTGCATCTAGAAAATGTTTAAAGCAATAAACTTGGATAATTAACAAAGTTGGCATTGCTCAAAGTCCTTAGTGCAGAGAATTAATTAAAAGCAGCATTTCAAATGTTTGTAAGGGGTAAATTGGGGTGAAATTATGACAGCCAAATTGAACAGACTGGAATATAGCTGTATCAGGCCAGCTGTTTGAGAACTTTTTCTCACCTCTGACAAGGCAGTTAAATCACCACTTTTGTATTTTCTTCTGCTTTTAAATTGGTGATGACACCAAGAGCAAATATGCTCTCTGTTTGTTTGTAAGATTACAAACAGAGACTCTTTCCCATGGATATGGACATGAAAATCACAGTAGATCTGCAGGACAGCTTCATCTGAATGTGATGAATGTTTTTGAGACACTAAATTTCTATTGAGAGATACATCCATTAACCATGTTTAGAGCTCAGGAGTGGCAATTCTATTTTTTTTCCAGTGGAGTTTTATTTTTTCTTGTTGTTCTGAGGGTACATTGTGACATTCTATAAGGTTCTTACAATATATCATAGTTGAATTTACCCCCTCCATCATTCTCCTTTATCCCCTCTCCCCCCATTCCTGGAATAGTTTCAGCAGGTCTCATTTTTCCATTTACATACATGTGTACATAGTATTTCTACCATATTCACACTCCTACACCCTTTCCTTATATCCTCCCCTCCCCTACACTGGTACTAACCTCCAGACAGGACCTGTTTTGCCTTCCTGTTCTCCATTTTTGCAAAATAAAAATATGTTGTCCTTGCACAGGGACCATGGTAATCTTCTGTATCGTTCCAATTTTAGTATATGTGCTGCCAAAGTGAGCATGAACAATATTACTTGTTACTAAAGAAGTCATGTGGGAAAGAATTTGAGTAGGGAATTAAAATAATCTACTCCCTTTGACAGTAAGATCTCATGATCTTATTAGTTAATGGCTTTGAGAGAAAAAAAAGAACTTTGAGGGAAAAAAAAGAGCTATTGGGAAAGAAAGGAAAGGGAAGTCCAGTTTTGGCATTGCTTCTTCCAAACAAATCTTAAGGTATGTAATTATGTTATTATCCCATGATATTATTTCAGCCTTCAGCAATTATCTACAAAAAATCCAATGCACTGGCAACTCAGCTACTAGGCACTAATGAGAGCATTGATGGGAGCAATGGAATTGCCAGTTGGCCAGTCCATTCTGAAGGGGAACTCCACCAGCATCTTATTCCAGAGGCTGATACATGAAGGGGTTTCCTAGCTAACTTAATCTCCCCTTGGCCTTGTAGGATCTGGTCTGAGTTGAAAGAGTCTCTGTGGAGGTTCACCTTTTCATTCAGCACATGCACCAAGGAGACACTTTCATGTTCACACAGACCTTTGTGTCAGGTTTCCAATAAAAATCCTATTCTACACTGTTCTTCAGATGGTAGAAGTTTATGGGCCTCCCAATTGGCAGAGCCTCATTAAGGAATGAGAAAGGGAGGTATTCACCCTAGCAGTCCTAAAAGAAATTAATAGTAATTCTCCAGTGTTACTCCCTCATCAACTCCAGCAGGCAAATTAATTTCCTGATTCATGTAATGTTCATGTGTTTTAAATTCTGCCTGATTTACCATGACACTTCCTCTCCATGGATCTACTTGCTATTTGAAGGAGGTGTGGACTCATCTATCCCAAGAAACATTCCCAAATATGCCACTTAAGAGTTTTGCATGACTGATAGACAATTCAGGTAAATAAACAGTTTGTGTTTTTTTGCCTACCAGGTACATGGAAGCCATTCATTTATTTCATGTTCATTGAGTCAACAAATACTTATTTGTTGCCTATTTTACTTCAGGCATGATACAGTCACCTTTTTCATTCTCCCAAATTAAAAGCATTTATAAGACACTATGAAATAGATCATCTTTTTTGGAGCAACTGGAGACATGATAGAAATATACAAGGGTACAATGTAGAAAGGAAGAGGAATGTTCTTTTGGAAGTATTCTAGAATTAAACTGCACATGTATTTTATTATGGGAGATAGTCAATCCCTATGACTGGATGGCTCATGCCAAATTGCAGTCACATAAAATGGTATGCCAGGGTCAGCCAAAATGCAGTTAAGCCATGGCTACCTAATTGAGCTTCTATTGTTCATCCAGTGCTATACAGACTTTATTCTGTGTAGCCCTCCCAGGAATCACTGGAAGAAGGAATTAGGGTTCATGGCTTTTTTGGGACACTAATACAAACATATTAACTGTTAGAAGTGAATTTAAAGTTAACTAGTGCTCCAAATACAGAAACTAACCCAAGCTGTAAATGATTACTACCTGCCTAAAGCCTACAGTCTATATGGGGAGATAAGCTCTACATATTTAAATACTTGTATATATAGATACACAAATGAATTTTTAAAAGCTCAAGGATCTTACAATCTAACATGGAAAAGATACATGAACCTCCTCATCACATAAAAGTGTCAGAACAGAAGCACAAACAGAATTGTTAGGAATAGCAACTAATTCTAGTTTGGTATAATCAATGGCATTTGAACAGTGCCTTGAAAATCAAGTATTTTAATAGATGGAGAAAGAAAAGAATTTTTAACAAGATGGTATGGTATGTGTCCTGAGAACATGAGAGCATGTGACCATTTCAAGTACGGTAATTAGTTTGGTGTGGCTACAGAATATGAGATTAATAAGGAAGTATGATAGGAGAAAGGGCTCAAAGAGTAGTTTGAGGTCAAATTGTGGAAGGATTTTAAAGTCTATCTTGAAAGCAATTGGGAATCATTAATGGTTTTTAAGTACAAGGATTATTATCGGATGCATATTTGATTAATGTAAATTAGAAAATAGAAAACTGGAGAAAATACAGATCATAACCTGGGCTGCCAGTTAAGAGCCTGCTACATTGGTATAATCTGAGACATGGAAGTTAGAGCAGAGGAAGGGGATATCACTGAGTAACACTTAACAGGCAAGATTTGGCTACAAATTGAAGGAGAAGGGGAATTGAAAATGACACTGTATTGTCTAGCTTAAGTAGTAGGAATAGTTTATTTGAGGGTGAATATGAAGTTTGAGATACAAAGATAAACATCAAACATACTCTTTGGGGAAGCAATCACTGCTGGCTAAGGACAATAATCAGAAGTCATCCAGAATTAGCCTAAATGCTATGACCTCAAAGGTGAGGACCCAAGCATGGACTTTTTTTCTGGTGCTCCTACTGCTGAATTTGCATTTTATAATGTTTCCTCAGTTCTCTAATTAGGTATTTGTTCTCTATATGTTATTGAACTGACATGAAAAGTAGAATGCTGTGCTGGACAAGGTGGGTAATGCCTGTAATCCTAGCTACTTGGGAGGTAGAGATTGGGAGAATCCTAGCTCAAGGCCAAAACCCTGGCAAAATGTTCATGAAACCCCAAGTCAACAACATGCATCTGTCATTCCAGCTATGCAAGGAAACATAAATAGGAGGATCCCCATCCAGGCCAGTTCAGGCATAAAGTGAGACCCTATCTCAAAAATAACCAACACAGTGGTGAAGTGACTCAAGTGGTAAACCATCTGCCTAGCAAGGGCAAGGCCCTGAGTCCAATCCCCAGTATCACCAAATAAATAAATTAATTAATTAAAATTTTAAAAAAATTTTAAAAGTAGAATGCTCAAATTCCTCCCTCCCCCAACATGCTATAAAGTATCCATTGCAATCATGTAATAATAGTGATGTTTGTAGCAATGGTAAAAATGATGACTTAGACTTATAAAGTACTGTACACTTTTTAATACACTCTAACACTCACTCAACAAGTATTTCTGGATGGCATCTACCACAGGAAGTAACGACAGTGATGAGGAATGTGTGCTCTGTAGTTGGGCTGTCTGGTATTGAGTCCTGGGTCTGCCACACTCACTATGTGACATTATGGTCTTTTAACTCCTCTGCGTCATTTTCTCCTCTTATCTACAAAGCAGGGATGATAATAATATGGGGACAATGACTGAGTTAATTCATGAAAGCATTTAGAATAATGCCCCACATGGTAAGTGTTCAATATCTGTAAGTATTTTCTGTAGGGCATTCTGTTGAATGCCTATAGTTAGCCAAGGGGTGTTTTTAAGTGTAGTCTCTGCCGTAAAAATTAGGGAAGATCTTGAAAGGGGATCCTATGGAATGTAACTAATAATACTATTTCAAACATATATAATTATATGTGTTTATGGCATACAATATGATGTTTTGATATATGTGTATTTTGTGAAATGGCTAAATCAGTCTACCTAACATACTCATTACCTCACATATTTGCTTAGCAATTTTCATGTATACAATATGCTTTTATTAATATGGCTACCACCTTTTATGATAAGTCTCTTGAACTTACTTCCTCCCAACTAACTGGAATTTTGTGTCCTTTGACTAGTATCTCTCCATCTTCCCTCTCTCTCCCCAGTAGCCACCATTCTACTCTCTGGTTCTACGAGATTGTCTTTTTAGGTTCCACTTACAAGTGACATCATGTGGTATTTGTCTTTCTGTGCCAGGCTTACTTCATTTAACATGTCCTCCAGGTTCATCCACATTGGCAAAAATGCAGGCTTTTTTATCTCTTTTACAGATGATAGTATTCTATTATATATATGCACCACATTTTCTTTATCCATTCATCCACTGATGGTCATTTAGGTTGTTTCTATCTGTTGGCTGTGAATAATGCTGCAATGTACTAATGTAAATTCATGTTACTGTTAAAAACAAATCCTCAGGAAGCTGGTCATATATCTCTGTAGCACCTCTCCTCTCTCTCCACTGAAGTACTTCAACAG
Organism: Castor canadensis; assembly: GCF_047511655.1. Classification (NCBI taxonomy): domain Eukaryota; kingdom Metazoa; phylum Chordata; class Mammalia; order Rodentia; family Castoridae; genus Castor; species Castor canadensis. Next base: position 90,584,200 of record NC_133390.1, on the reverse strand, counting down.
TACCAAGAATAAAGCAGGCCCATAATAACTATATGATAATGTATTTATTATGTATTCAAAGAGATATGCTAATAAAGTGCCAGTAGAATTATAAAAGAAAGATTACATTTAGTTGCAGAACTGGGAGCACATTTTTGTGCTGCACTGAGCTGAGTAATATTGAATGTTATTTCATGTGTCCCAACAATAGTAGGAGAGATAGGTAATTTACAAGTGACACTTCAGTATAATAAAGTGTGAGGGTCAAGTGAATTTTTCAAGGTCATACCACTCTTATTACTATTACTACTAAGTAGCAACATCAATGGGCTAGAAATTGAGTGTGCCCAGTTTCTCGACCACTTCTATCTGGTTAAGGCTGCATAGACCCTGCAGCTTCAGAGACAGCCCATTTAGCATGTTTGGCCCTCGTTCTGTGTTATGGGATATGAACAGACTGACTAACATTCCTCTCCCATGGCCTCTAAGTAAACGGCATTGCTCACCCCATGTTCAGGCATCTGCTTTTTCGTCATTGGCGATGAAATTAAAGTCCAGCATGGAACAGATGGGCCATTCCCCATTATGGCAGGGATTAGGCCCCCCAACCCCATCAAAAATGCTAACGCCAGCAGCAGAGGAAAGGAGGCATGACCAACATCTTGGAGGGATCATTCTCTTCGGCAAGCAGTGTCAGCAACTCCTCCATCTGGGGCGGCAGCAACAGGAGACATGCCTGGGCACTTGCAAGGCATAGGTACCCAAAAAACGCTCCATGAAAGAACCTGACATTTAAAAAATAAAAAGGTTTCACAGTAGTTATTTTAAGAAGAAATCATGCTGTGAATGTCCTCACACTTATTTTATAGTTCAGCATTATTTTTATTTTTAATTACATGTCGGGTGTGGGAAGCACACTCTAAAAGTTATAATCTGTTCAAATTTCTGTTTAAAGCTTAACATGAAATGGGAAAATGTATACTGTTAAGGCTTTTGCTTAAGATCATTTTAAGACCAAAAAGCTTTAATTCCAGTGGGGTCCTAGCCACCTTTTCGTATCAGATGGATAAAGCAAAATGTCAATGATCACAATGTAATATGGTGTTTTTGGTTTTGCCCAAACTATTTCAAAAGGTAATTAATTTGGGAGTAGGAACTGAGATTGTTTGAGAGACAAATTCTTTTATATTCTCTAGGATACACATAGAAATCTCTCTGTGTTATTATTCCTTCACTCTTGTTAACTCTTAACTGTCATGAATATGGTAAATTTAACTACTTGTCATAGCTGAACTATCTATAACTTGACCTTTTGAGTTATACCCAAGTATACCCAAGACTGTTGTCAAAGCCAGAGGCAATCCTCAAAATTAGCCTATGCATAAACAATAATATCGCAGGTCACTCATGACGGGATGGGAGAAGAGATAGATGTTCCATGAGGAAAAACAGAAGAGATGAGAACAGATGCCAGCAGATATGTAGATCTGGGTAGAAAGGCAACAATAGCAGAGAATCAGGATCTTTGGGAAGTTTGACAAGAGAGGTGAAGATATGAATTAATTAGTTCAAAGAGAGAGAATTTGAACTAAAACTAGGGAACCAGATGTGGTGATTAAGAGCCATTTGAAATCTATAGTCATTCTTTAATATGAAACCAATAAGTCAGGCTTGGAGATTGTCTTCTGTAAAGTTTAGCTACTACTAAAGAAGCAAAAAAGATAAATAGTTGTTTTCACCCAAGGTTTAGATTTAGTCAGACAAGAACAATGAAGTGAAAATGAAGAAAAAGAGTTAAGAATGTCTGCAAAGGAGGAATATAATGAAAGACTATGAAATCAGTTTAGGTAAGGAAAGTAACAAAGGGAAGAGGTGAGAGGCTAAAGGCTAAAGAAAAGAAACAATGTCATTGAGCTGGAGGATACATAAATATCAAAAACTTTGCACAGAGAATCCTAGAGTAAATAAACTTTAATTTAATGCTGCTGACCAGGAGTTGAATATCTAAAATTAAAATTTCTGAAATGTGATACAGATATTGATGAGAACACAACTTAGGGGTGTAATCATGGGAGACAATGGCTCAGGTGGAGAAGAAGATTAGATCATGTCTTTTGATTCTCATCAATTTTCTGTAAGAAAATGAAGCCAAACACACAACTGTGGAATAGTAAAACAAATATTAGAAATAGAAACCCATTGGTCATGTCATACTTCTATACTTACTAGTGGCATGATATGAAAAACTCTCCAGTGTCTCAGTTGCATTATCTGTAAAATTGAAAAACTACAATAACTAAGTCAACAGTCACAAGATGGTAGTCATTTTCAGGTGGAGTGACATATGTATACCAAAATTAGCATACCAAAATTTCAGGCAGGAAACCACTGATATATGCAAACCAAGACAAGGATTATTTTATAGGTAAGGAAAGCAAAGCTCAGGAAAACTAAGTGGTGATCAAGGTTAGATGGTAAATAAAGAAGCCAGAATTAAATTCCCACTATTTGATTTATAGTCTGGTATTCTTTCCATCACACCATTTATCATTTCTCCAATCAAACATAAAAGCTCCCATTTTCTAAAAACAAGTGACTTTACATATTTTGATCATTGTGCAAATAAGCTCATTATAACAAGGAGCATAGTGGCACACTGAATTATAAACTAATTTTTTAATGAATTGTCACCCAATGAAGCAGACATTCTTAATGCCCTACTATTGTAACATAGTACTTTGTAGAGTCAAAGAATAGGAATCAGAACAGCTAATTATTTTTTGTATTAATGCTAGTGCAAATTCTCTTAACACTAATATGATTACAAGAGCAATCCACTTTATGAACACTGGGAGCTCTTATGTTTGCATTGCCCAGAGTAACACACATATACTGAACCTAAACTTTACCCTCCCCCCAAAAAAGAATAAAATCTCCCCCACAGCCCAGAACATTGTGTTTGTCACAAGAGAAAAATAGAAGTAGAAGCAAAGGCTATTTAAAAAGTTATTTAGCTCGCTGAGATAACTGTACCAATACAAGTAAACTGTAATACATTGTGTGACCTTCTGAAAATCAATCAAGGAGAACAATAAACTAAATTTAGAACAGCAAGAAAAAGGAATAGTATATTTATCATTTTTCTTCCACATCTAAAATGAATAATTGTAGTATGGATATTCTGACTAAACTAGCGTTAACACATTTAGCCTAAATTGTACCCTACTGCTTACAAATTATACTTCACTAATCCAGTAATGGTGGTTGTGTCCTCTTGTAAAGTAGGCACCAAAAAAAAAAAACAGTCTTCCAGTGTGTGAGACTGAACATGAATGTCAAGTCCACTCTGTCTTTTAAGTGGATTGTTATTGCTACTACACCTCATATACATGTTATCACTTGTTTACTACCATTGGCCAACTACACTAGCCCCATCTTCAAAATGTGGGATGGATGGGCAAGACAAGACTTATTTCAGCCTTGCTCACTTCCTCTTTCATAAGATGAGCCACCTCTTATTTCTTGTTAGCGTTTCACATTCTACCTTTTCCCTTCATTTTTTGTAAAAAGAACCTGAGAGGAGACAAGCAAAGGGCATTTCCTGCAGTAAACATGATTCAGCTTGCCTCCTACACATCCTGTCACCAGTTCTCCTCCCACACCTCACCCACTTCCTCCGCAAGTGCCTGAGCCTGGCTTCTTACCAGCTTTGCTGGACTTTCTAGTGCACATGCTCACATGCATGTGTGTGTTTGGAAGACAAGGCTTAAAATGTATCCTTTCTGGTTTTGTACAAAGCAATGTTTTCTTAATCACTTTTCTGTATCCTAATAACTGGAACTCCTGGAAAATTAGTATGCCAGACTTTCTTTCTGTTCATCCAGCCTCATTCCCCTTTGAACTCTCACCTTTAATTAAGTGTCCTTTCTCCTACTCCTGAGAAGATGGTGATTGTAAGACATGAGCTATCCTATCTTTCCTGTTCCAAATGTTCGTTTTAGAGTCTACTATCCTCTGGCCCTTTCTGCCTCTTTCCTTCTTAATCTATGACCATCTTTCTTTCCCAATACACCATCTCTACAATTTACCTAATACTTTTCTACCTGCACACGTCTACCTCGCTACAACTCCACTTCTCTAAGTCCATCAAACTCTTAATGAAATATAAACAGCCATCTCAAATCTCACATCCGATAGAAATGCTTCCCTCACCTCAGAACAAAACGGTATGTGCTTCTCCTCAATCCCTATCGCAAGTTGTTTTTACACATGTGATTCGGCAATCATGCAACTCTGCCTTGTGGCAACTGCCTGATTTTCTTGAATTCCTGTTTTATTTTCATGTTTTGTGTCCTTTCTATCATCTCTTTCCAGGTAGATTTTAAGTGTTTTAAGAAAAGACGCTATAACAAATACCTCCTTCCCAATTTATGACTATATATACAACTATGCATTTGAATTGACACATGGAATTCGTTACAGTAGAGGTATGCCAAATAAAAGCGTACATAACTCCAAAAGAGGATTATGCTATTGTACAGTTTTGAAGAGTAATTTAAGAATTTATCAACCCTAAAATCTCCAATTCTACTTTTAGATCTCTACTCCAAGACATGCTTATCTATATGCACTAGGAACAAAAGCAGGAGAACAATGCATCATTGCTTGCATTAGTAAAAAACTAGAAACATCTAAAACAGTAATTTTCAAAGTGTTCAGAGGGTTAAGAGGGGACATTTGAAAATGTCTGGACACACATTTTGGTTGTCATGATTGGCATTACTGGAGCTAAGGGGTAAAGAACAGAGATGGTGCTAAACATCCTTCAATACCCAGCATAGTACTCAAAGAATTATCTGACTGAAAAATGTCAATAGCACTGAAGTTGAGGGATTCTGTTCTACATATTTATCAGCAGACAAACAAGTAATTATAGTGTATCCATTTGAAAGAACAGTATTAAAGTGAATGAAGCAATATGTATCAAAATGGTAGATATTAAAACATAATATTGAATGAAACAAGAGTGTGATGAAATAATATAAGCAACAAACTATTTGTCTACATGTATATTTCAGAAATAATAGGAAATACCCTAAACTATGTTATATAGAGAACATGATGTAGATAGTTAGATAAATTGATAGATAGATAGATAGATGATAGATAGATAGATAGATAAAAGATAAATCAACTTCATGATTTCAGTCTGTTTCAAGGGTAGGAGGGATAATAATGCTAGACTTTAACTTAATATATTCTTTTAAATTTACAAAAGCAATTAACATTTCTCTAGAGTCCAAATGGATCCAGTCTTTCTGTGACTAGTTCTAGCAAGATGTTTTTGCAAAAAGAAATACAAATCAAATGCTTTAAAAGTGAATATAATGTTGAAACTATTCCAGAAATGGGGGAAGGAGTGATAAAGGAAGGGGGTGATAGACGGGGTGAATTCAAGTGTGATATATTTGATATATTGTAAGAACTTTTGTAAATGCCACAATGTACCCTCAGCACAACAATTTTTAAAAAGAAGATTTTAAAAAGTACAAGTATAAGTATAAGTCATGCATTGTGATACATGCCTGTATTCCGAGCACTCAGGAGGCTGAGGCAGGAAGATGGTGAGTATGAGCTCAGCCTGATCTACAGAGGGAATTTAAGGTCAGCCTAGCAGAGATCCTGTCTCAAAAGAAGAAAGGAATTATATGTGTAATGCTCTTGAAAAAATGCCAAATGTAGGATCTTGTACAATGAGCCAGATCCCCTTCATCTATCTCCAACTCCTGTGAATGGGACTAGCAATTAGGTTCTGTGCTCAAATGTAGGGTCAGATGACACAGTTATGACCATGGATCCCTTTCCTCCTTCTCTCTGTCTTCACCAGCAAAGTCTCACTGCAAATCAACCAGACATCTACAAGCTGAGCCCTGGGAGTTACATGCAGGTTTGTGCATCCTCCTTTCTAAGATGGAGCAGTCCTTATCCACACATGGACTCCACATTGGGCCAGTTCATGGGACAGAACTTGTATCAGGACATTTTCTGCATTGGTCTGGTCATTTGCAAACACCATGTGCTACATTTGGCTGGCATCTAGACTGGTTCTTGTCACATCTCTTTTCCCAGGAATGATATCTTCCTCCACTACCCACTGCATTCAGATAGAAATTTAAGCATTAAGCAGAGTCCCAAAAGACAATTTATTCAAAGGTTCTTTCAGCAGCTATTTATTAGGCACTTGCTCTGCTCCTGGTCCTCACACTTTGATGCCTGAGCAGTGCGTCCTCAGCTGATTTCCCCAACCCTGACACTGCCCTGTTCAATGAGTTCCTGCCTGACCCTACCTCCTCTCCTTCACAGACCCCAAGAGACCAAGCTCATTACACTTATCCAGCCCAGCACACAAACCAACCATCATAATTTCCATCTTGCAAGTTTAGCACCCGCAAGAATTTTAAAGCTATAAATTATTAGACTAGTTTGAAGACTACATACTACATGTTAAATAGTGATCCTAAATCAAGTAAATGGTTTGGAAAAAATGTATATTCAATGTGGTTTTGTTTTCTGCAATATACATTTTAGGAAGTAAAACCTAATAACATTTTCTTGACTGACAGAAAGTAGAATGAAATGCACCAAGGGAGGTATGGATTTTCAAAGGTCAAGAAGTCTTGCAGTCAGGACACTTGCTTTGCCATTTCACTCCCCTAAAGGCACCCTGCCTTTTCTAGGGAGAGAGAATGAGTATTTACGTCTTAAGCAGCAGATTTGCATTTTTTCCCTCATAGATCCTACTTACCTGTGCCTGAATTCCCCTCACATAAACATTGAGAGTAATCACAGAACCACATACCTAACTCACAGAGCAAATGAAAACTGAACCTATCTCATCGATTTGTTGTTTGTAATTTTCGTGCATTGCCCTTACTTTTGCATGCGTGAAACTGAAATGGAAAGATGCCCAATGACAACTTAACACTGAACAGCAAAGTAACAGCAATATGCAGCTACCCATAGGGCCTGTCTAATGTCCAAGCAAAACAAACCAACAGACACCACCCAATCTGGTTGCATTTATGCCTTCGTGAGCATTCAATTGACCCACAGGATAATGTTGAAAGTTAGCCTGCCACTTGCAGTGCAAGACATCTTCTGTTTTCCAAATGTGCCTTCCCTCAATGACCTTATCAGTTTAGCTTATCATTCCTGGTCTGCATGGTCTCTGATTTACTTTGAATTCATTTGAACCATTTGGTATTTTGATCATTATTTTCCCATTAAGGTTTATATGATATAAATGCACTTTCTTGTTCACTGAGAGCACTAAAAGCCTGCACAACTTAAGGAAAGCACATGCTGTCATGTCTGTGGTTTGTCCCTACACAACCAGTACTTGCATGGGATATGGTAAAATGGAAAAGAGCAATACCCCTCTGCTTGCATAGAATAGGAGGGGGTCCTGACCTAGCAGAAGACACTGAGAGATGGGATAGTTTGTGTGAGCACAGGATCCAACTTGGAGAGAATAACCCCTAGAGAGACCCAACAAATCCTATCAGTGGGTAGAACATACGAACTTCAGAGCTACACTGTGCATTAATAATCCAGACAGGAAGGCAAGAAGTACAGAAAAACTTGATTTTGTAAAAATGTTGAGTGTCCCAGAATTAATTCAAAACCTCAGAGAAATTTCAATTAAAATTCTAAGAGGACCTTAAAAATTGACATATAATATTTGTACATATTTATGGGCTACCAGATGCTAATTTGATACATGTATACAATGAGTAATGATCAAATCAGGGTAAGTAGCATTTCCATGTCCTCAAACATTTATCACTTTTCATATTCTGGGAAACTTCAAACTTTTCTAGGTATTTTGAAGTATATCATAAATTGTTCTGAAATATAGTTATCTTATTATACTAGAGAACACTAGAACTAATTCTTCCCCTCTAACTGTATTTTGGTACCCATTTTTAAAACATAAGCGTGACAAGCTGTCTTTAAAGTTTGTTTTTAAGAAAAAATGATGAAGGAGTCAAGAAATTTTAGGTAGGAAAAGAAATACAATAACTATTTTTGAACTAGTTTTACTATACATTAAAATGTGTCATGAAGCTGTAGTATGATTCCAGAATAAGAAAATGATATAAATGAACTCAAGTTCATTTAGAAATAGATCTGTTTACTAGATAGGAATGAAGTATCTGGTTAAGTTAATTCTAACACAAAACATCTCCCTGTAACTCAATCAGTGGGTTATGCAATTTATTGCCCCACCAAGACAATTTGAAAGTGTAAACAAACACCAATAGAGGCTAGCATAACAGTCAAAACTTGGACTATCCTATACAAATCTACATATATGATAGCATATAGCATAGTTATACAGAGGGTGGTACCTTAATGATTATTAATGGCCTCAGATTTCAATCTCAGTTGTATTTCAGCTTAGGCAAAAAAAAAAATGTATAATTACCCTACTTCTAGTTCCTGACCTGTAAAACCAGCAAACATTCAAGAACCAAGCTCCAGGCTCTGAGATATGCTGTGAGAAGAATAAATCAGGGCCCACATTCTTAGGCAGACTCAAAAATAATATTTAGGTTCCATCTACAGGTATTTGGGAGCAACAATCCAAGAAGACATCTAGTTTTACCAACAAAAATGCAATGCAAGTGTCAGAAGCTTAAGTTACCTTTATATCAAGTACCTAAGTGCTGATAAGGAGAGCCTGCCTCACACCTGGAGTATTCAGCAGGTACAGACCAAGTGTGACATTCTATAGGGTCTAGGAATGTGATAGGACCTAGCACAGTTTTTACTTAATTACTTATATTTACCTCATAAACATCACAAGATTTTAGTAAAATTTTTAAGACATATCAATTTATTTTCACAACATAAAAAAGCAGACTAGGGACTGGAGGAATTGCTCAAGTGGTACAGAACTGGCCTAACAAGTCCAAGGCCCTCCTGAGTTCAAACCCCAGTACCACACACACACATACACACACACACAAGCAAACTACTGTAAAATCGTTCTCCCAAAGTCTAAAGCAGATAAAATATGTGAAACTGTTGGAAGGACTGCAAGCACTGCAGTAGTGTCCTATACATTTTAGTATGGCCCAAATTTACATAAAAATTTATTGCTAAACACTTTACATGCATTATCTCATTTAATCACAGGCACACTCCAAGTAGTTTAATGGCTTAATCTAACAAAGGAAGCTCAGGCTCCAGGATGGATATCTCACACTGTTGCTACAAGGTAGTCGGAACCTATGGCTGTATGACTCCTTGTCTATGTCTTGTTGGTACCAGAATTATCCTTTGGGAAAATGACTAGAGAATGCCTGTAGTCACAGAGTAAGTCTAAAAGATACTTTTAGGAAAAATTTGCCTAAAGTTCAATCAGTTATGCTTTAATGTTAGAGACTATAAATACTCATTAACTTGTGATCATCTGTGTTTACGTGAAAACAACAAAATCACAGTATCATTCATAGAATCATCCTTGACTCCTCTTGTCACACCCTCCAGTCAGCTCAACAACCCTGCCCTTCCAAATCAGTTCAGCATCTTCACTGCTACCTTATGCCCCACATGCCTGCCATCACTTGTTTGACTGTGTCTACACCCTCAAAACAGGACTTCCTCCTTCTATTCTTGCCCTCTGCAGTCATTCTCAACATATCAGTCAGTGACTCCACTGACATCTACCTGGATTGTGTCCCTCTGATCCTCAAAACCCTGTGGCAACTACCCATTTTAGCACCAGGGCTGACCCTCGCCAGCAGCCCTGTATTCACCTCCAGCAACTTGCCTGTGTCTCACTTTGCTTCAATTACATTAGCCTCCTTCTTGTCCCACAAAAGTAACAAGTACCATTATCATCTCAGATTTGCAGACTTGCCATCTTCTTGCCTTGAATGGGAAATTCTTTACTTTACCTTATGGCTAAATCTCTTAACTCCTAATATCATAGCTAAATCCCTTACCTCCTCCCACTGGTTAAATCCTTTCCCTTCTTTAGGTTCTCACCCAAATGTCAGTTTAGTGAGGCTATTCAGACATAATCTATCAACTCCTCCTCTCACAGCATCATCTTAACCTTAGTAATACTCCCCAAGGCACTATGACCAACTGGCATGATGTATTTATAGTCTTGTTTAATTATCTTTATCTTTTTATCCGGATTAACTGTATTAGATTGAGCCATATGAAATTACTATTTCCATAGGTCAAAAGTGGTCAAATGCCTACAGTTTCATGTTGTTTAACTCAGTAGCTTTCTAAAGATCTTTTTTAGTCTCTGCTGGAGTTCCTTATGCAATTAACAGTGCTTTGGTAAGACAGGTGCTCAATAAATACTTGTTGAAAATAGCTTATTTGAGGCAAGTTTTAAAGAATCACAGCTTACAGGTGTGGGTGGGGATCTTGTCTAACAGAGAGTAATCACTTTCCATTTTCATTCAGTTTAGCCCTAGGTTACCACATCTTATGCAGGAACAGGGAATTAACTTGACCTGAATTCTCCCTGTGCTTTCTTTGGAAGTGAAAACCAGCAGCAAACTCTGAGATTTGCTGAGTTTCAGAAAAAGAAGGTATCCATGACTTTGTGGTGCTGAACCCCTTTATATACTCATATGGGCAGGAACCTGGCATGGACCAGAGCATTGTGGGTTCCAGGCAGGTAGTCTCTGGATCTCCTGGCCATCTTTTCTGAGTTAGGACAGGAGCAAGGAGGAAAGACCTGAAGTCTTCCTTGTCTCTCTTTGACCTGGGCTTAGAAAGCCCCAGTTTCAATCTTAGTACACACTAAACATATTTTGTTTCCCACTCTATTGTATACTTATTCCTCCCTTACTACTTTCTTCCTAATCAACATGACCTTTATGTATTTGTACAGAAGATTATTTCTTTATAGCAATAAATAATAACTTCAGTGCTGACTTTTAAAATCTGAGTCCATGATAATAAGTAGGCTTTACCCGCTTTGTTCAGTCTGACATATTTTTAAAGGAAGGGACAGTTAGGACGTGATCATTACTGGAATGCAGTGAGCAGACTGTGCTCACATATGCCTCTCCCCCATCCACTAACTCCTACTCCAAATCAATGTTTCCTTGGAACTCTAAGAATTCACCAGGAGCATTCTTCCAAAGGTTTATGATACCTCATTTTCTCTTGCTAAAATAATTGCCAAGCTGCATGAGTTTAGGAGTTCTTATTCACCAGTTCTCATTTGTAGAGACATCTTCATTTCAGCCACAAACCAAATGTTCAGGATATTTGTATTCAAAAATACTAACTCAAAGTAGAAGGTTTTCTGCTTTAGTTAGTTTTAATCCATTCGAACTGCTGTTGCAAAAATAACACAGACTGGATATTTTGCTATAGCAATTTATAAAAAATAGAAGTTACAGTTCTGGAGGCTGGAAAGTTCCAGATCAAATTGCTGGTACTGGTATCTCATTAGGGCCTATTCTGTGGATGCCACCTTCTCAGGTGGATCTACCCTTAGGATTTTATCACCTCCTAAAAAAAGCTGGGCACTAGTGGCTCACTCCTGTAATCTTACCTCAGGAGGCATAGATCAAGAGGATCATGGTTTGAAACCATCCCAGGCAAATACTACAAGACCCTTTCTCTAAAAAAAAAATCACAAAAAAGGGCTGGTGCAGTGACTCAAGGTGTAGACCCTGAGTTAAATCCCAATACTTCAAAAAGAAAAAAAGGATTTAATCACCTCCTAAAGTCCCCACCTCGACCAGACTTGGAAGATCAGATCTCAACAAGTAAGAAATAGCAGCCCAGAGGATTCCAAGATGGCGACTAAAGGGAGGAAGCAGAAAGCATGCTTCCTAAAGTACAATCTTGGAGAGATGATGGATATACACCTTACAGGAAAAACCACCGAGGAGAGGCAAAATTTTGACTCTTCCACACCCCCAGCCCACGCATAGCAACCCCACTTCACATTAAACGGAGAAATCAGGAGGGCACCCGTGCCACCAGACGCCAGCTCCCAGACCACTTGGGAAGACACCGACCACAAGGTGAGCTAAGCGGCACGCAGTACTCCCACAGACAACCCTGGATCAGATCAGCATAGCCCCCTGGACAGACCAACCCCCACCTAGGGAAAAAAGAGAAAAAAACTGAATAATAAACAACAACAAAAAAGACACATAGCAAAGAGGGCAGGGCGCCCTGAGCACCAAAGAGGGGGGGAGAGGAAATCCCTCACAGAATTGTAAATAAACAAGCCAGCTGGAGAAGACAGGAGTGGCAGCACCCACCCAGAAACCAGGAGCAGGAAAGCTTGTAAAAGCGGTGGTGGGAGGAAAACTCCACAGGAGAGGGGGGAATACCCACCTCCCACATGAACTGTAAATAAACACGCCAGCCAGAGAAGGTGGGTGTAGCGCCACCTCCCCCAGTGTGCTTGGAAAGGGTAAAGCTTGTAACAGTGGCGGTCGCACCCAGGAGAACTCTAAATAAACAAAGCCTATGGGGCTAGGTGAGTGTTAAACTCATCCCTGAGATCTGCAATCAATAAAGCCTGCAGCAACAGCTGGCTGAGAGTAGCGAGCAGGTGTGACGCAGCCTCAGATAGACATTCACAAAGCTGTCTCCAGACTTTTTTTTTTTCTCTCTTGCTTTGATGAGACAACAACCAAACTACACCTGCATGCTGAAAAATTTACTGAAACTGTATTGCATTTGAACTTGGGACACTCTGTGGTATTTTGGATTTTTTAGGTTTTTTTCCCCTTTGATGAGACAATGACAGAATTACTTCTGAGAGACCATCTCCAGAATTGGAGGCTGAGGGACTAACACCAAAATTATTAAGACTGAAACTTTATTGCATTTGAACTTGGAGATTTTTTTTTTCAATCCTCTCTCTGTCTCTCTAATAACTGTTTAGCTTACTGTTGATTAGTACACCACCTCTCCCAGTTTATATCTTGGAAACTTTTTTTATTTGTTTGTTTTGCTTGTTTTACTTGTTTATTTGTTTTTCCCTTTTTCTTTACCTTCTTTGCTTTCCCTCTCCTCTCAGCATTCCAATCTAAATATCACCATTGTTATTATTGCAAGCTAGAAAATACTTATCGTACACAGTACAGGGGCAATAACAATACCAAGGGCAATGATGGGAAGACAGAAAAAATAGGGAAATCAGTTTCCCCACAGCAAAATATTAGTACAGGAACCAGAGGGAAATGAAAACAAAGATAAACTATGCCAGAGAACCCAATGAAGCCCACAAGAATACTCTGAAAGAAGAAATCCTACAAGTAATCAATGAGAATTTTATAGAGATGATACTGGATATGGTCAACCAAAATGTACAGGAGACACTCAAGAAATTCCAAGACAACAAAAATAGAGAATTTGAAAAAGCAAAAGAAGAAATAAAAGAAACCATAGAAGCACTGCATAAACACCAAAGTGAAACAAAGAACATGATTAATAAAGAGATAAATGAACTCAGGACAAAAATAGACAACATTAAAGACGAAGAAACTCAGGATATGGAAAACATCAGAAAAAAGAATGAAACAGAAATGCAAAACAAAATGGAAGGCCAATCCAGCAGAATAGAACAAACAGAAGACAGAATCTCAGAACTCTAAGATGAAATGGTAATTAAAGGAAAAACTGAAGAACTATTAGTTAAACAACTCAAGATCTGTGAAAAGAAAATGCAAGAACTCACTGAATCCAACAAAAGACCAAACCTGAGAATCATGGGCATTGAAGAAGGAAAAGAAGTGCAGGCAAAGGGAATGTGTAATATATTAAACAAAATAATAACAGAAAATTTCCCAAATCTAGAGAAATCTATTCCTATACAGATGCAAGAGGCCACCAGAATACCAAACAGACCAGACCAAAATAGAACTACCCCATGGCATATTATCATTAAAAAAAAACAAGTACAGACACACTAGAAAGAATATTGAAGGCTGTAAGAGAGAAAAAACAAATAACATACAAAGGTAAACCCATCAAAATCACAACAGAATTCTCAACAGAAACATTAAAAACAAGAAGAGCTTGGGGTAAGATCTTCTGGGCACTAAATAAAAATAACTTCAACCACAGGATACTCTACCCAGCAAAACGATTATTCAAAATAGATGGAGCAATAAAATTCTTCCATGATAAGCAGAAACTAAAACAATATGTGACCACTAAGATTCTTCAAGGGATTCTGCACACAGAAAGTGAAACCCAACATAACCATAAAAGGGCAGGCAGCACCAAACTACAGGAAAAGAAAAAGCAAGAAAGTAGAGAGTAACCTCAACTTAGGTACACACAATCAAACCTTCAAACAACTAAGACAACTAAATGACAGGAATCACCACATACCTATCAGTACTAACACTTAATGTTAATGGGCTTAATTCCCCCATCAAAAGGCACTGTTTGATGAACTGGATTAAAAAGGAAGACCCAACAATTTCTTGCTTACAGGAGACCCATCTCAACTACAGAAATAAGCATAGGCTTAGGATGAAAGGCCGGAAGAAGATTTACCAAGCCAATGGCCCCCAAAACAGGCAGGAGTAGCAATGCTTATCTCTGACAAAGTAGACTTCAAACCTACATTGATCAAATGCAATAAACAAGGACATTCCATACTAATAAAAGGGGAAATAGACCAAAAGGAGATAACAGTTATCAACCTATATGCACCCAATGTCAACACACCCAATTTCATTAAACATACCATGAAGGACCTAAAAGCGTATGTTAACACAACACAGTGGTTGTGGGAGATTTTAACACCCCATTATCATCAATAGGTAGGTCATCCAAACAAAAAATCAATAATGAAATCCTAGATCTAAAATACACCAGAGATCAAATGGACCTAGTTGATGTCTACAGAACATTTCATCCAACTTCTACACAATATACATTCTTCTCAGCAGCCCACGGAACCTTCTCCAAAATAGATCATATCCTAGAGCACAAAGCAAGCCTCAGCAAATATAAGAAAATAGAAATTATACCATGCATTCTATCTGATCACAATGCAATAAAACTATAACTCAACAACAAAAATAAAGACAAAAAACATGCAAACAGCTGGAAACTGACTAACTCATTGCTTAATGAACAATGGGTCATTGATGAAATAAAAGAGGAAATTAAAAAGTTCCTGGAAGTCAATGAAAATGAAAACACAACCTACCAGAACCTATGGGACACTGCAAAGGCAGTTCTGAGAGGAAAGTTTATAGCCATGAGTGCATACATTAAAAAGACCAAAAGATCCCAAATCAATGACCTAATGATACATCTCAAACTCCTAGAAAAACATGAACAAGCAAATCCCAAAAAAATAGAAGGAGAGAAATAATAAAAATAAGAGCTGAAATCAATGAAACAGAAACCAAAAAAACCATACAAAGAATTAATGAAACAAAAAGTTGGTTCTTTCAAAAAATAAAAAAGATCAACAGACCCTTGGCAAACCTGACTAAAATGAGGAGAGAAATGCAAAAGGGGAGATAACAACAAACACAATGGAAGTCCAGGAAATCATCAGAGACTACTTCGAGAACCTACATTCAAATAAATTTGAAAATCTTAAAGAAATGGACAGATTTCTAGATACATACAATCTTCCAAAACTGAACCAAGAGGATATTAATCACCTGAATAGATCTATAACACAAAATGAAATTGAAGCAGCAATCAAGAGTCTACCCAAAAAGAAAAGTCCAGGACCTGATGGATTCTCTGCTGAATTCTATCAGACCTTTAAAAGAAGAACTAATACCAACCCTCCTTAAATTGTTCCATGAAATAGAAAAGGAAGGAAAACTGCCTAACACATTTTATGAAGCCAGTATTACACTTATCCCAAAACCAGGCAAAGACACCTCCAAAAAGGAGAACTATAGGCTAATCTCCTTGATGAACATTGATGCAAAAATTCTCAATAAAATAATGGCAAACTGAATTCAACAACACATCAAAAAGATCATTCACCACGACCAAGGAGGCTTCATCCCAGGAATGCAGGGGTGGTTCAACATATGAAAATCAATAAACGTAATAAACCACATTAACAGAAGCAAAGACAAACCAATAAAGAAATGGGCAAGTGAACTAAACAGAACTTTCTCAAAAGTAGAAATACAAATAGTCAAAAAACACATGAAAAATGCTCACCATCCCTAGCAATAAAGGAAATGCAAATTAAAACCACACTAAGATTTTACCTCACCCCTGTTAGAATAGCCATCATTAGCAACACCACTAACAACAGGTGTTGGTGAGGATGCAGGGAAAAAGGAACCCTCTTACACTGCTGGTGGGAATGTAAACTAGTACAACCACTCTGGAAAAAAATTTGGAGGCTACTTAAAAATCTAAACATTGATCTACCATATGATCCAGCAATACCACTCTTGTGGATATACCCAAAAGACTGTGACACAGGTTACTCCAGAGGCACCTGCACACCCATGCTTATTGCAGCACTATTCACAGTAGCCAAGTTATGGAAACAGCTAAGATGCTCCACCACTGCAAATGGATTAAGAAAATGTGGTATAAATACACAATGGAATTTTACACAGTCTTGAAGAAGAACGAAATGTTATCATTCGCAGGTAAATGGATAGAATTGGAGAACATCATTCTGAGTTAGGTTAGCCTGGTCCAAAAGAACAAAAATCATATGTTCTCCCTCATATGTGGGCATTAGATCAAGGGCAAACACAACAAGGGGATTGGACCTTGATCACATGATAAAGCGAGAGCACACAAGGGAGGTATGAAGATAGGCAAACACCCAAAAAAGTAGATAGCATTTGTTGCCCTCAATGCAGAGAAACTAAAGCAGATACTTTAAAGCAACTGAGGCAAATAGGAAAAGGGGACCAGGAACTAGAGAAGTATTAACTTAGAAGATAACACACATGTACAGGAAATCAATGCGAGTCAACTCCCTGTATAGCTATCCTTATCGCAACTAGCAAAAATCTTTGGTCCTTCCTATTATTGCTTATACTCTCTTTTCAACAAAACTAGAGATAAGAGCAGAATAGTTTCTGCCGGGTAGCAAGGTGTAATGGGGGATAAGGGAGGGAGCGGGGAGGGGTTATGGGAGGGGGTGGGAGGGAAGGGGGGGAGAAATGACCCAAACATTGTATGCACATATGACTAAAATAAAAATTTTAAAAATAAAAATAAAAATATAAAGGCCTCACCTCTTCACACTATCACACTGGGGAGTAAGTTTCAACTCATGAATTTTGGAAGACATTCAGACCAGAGCAGTTATGGTTCAAAATTTCATTTCTACACCTTTCTTTAGACTGAGCCTGAGGAGGATATAGTGTGAAAGAAACCAGGAAGAACAGGACAGGAAATACATCTATAGAGTACTTTCTACTTTCTGTGTCCCACGTCTATGTTCAATTTATTACCTTGTTTCTGCCTCACACTCAAGAGTAATCCATTTAAACTGGAGTAGGTTAGTAGGAAAAGTCTTGGAGTTCAATAAATCAGATGGTCTAAGGGGCTTTGTGAGAAGTTGTACAGAGATGTGCTCTGTCCCATCATGGGGACAATGCATCCTCTCCTCCCATATTCCAGGAGAGATGCGGGCACCTGTATAAGTGAAGCCAGGAAGCACTGAGGGACCCAGCTCTGGACCAGGATCAAGACAAAAGTGGTGGGCTTGCCAAGAAATGTTTCTATGAGTGCAGAAACTTCCTTTTTCTCCACTCAAAGTTGAAATGGCTGTCCTTCTCATCCCCACTGTCATTGAGGATATATCCAAATGAGCAGACAGTAGGGACAATATCTCAATACTATACCAGTGGTTGAAATATCATTGAAAAAGTAGCATAATTTTAGAAGTAAACTGTTGTGTGCTCCTTCTATCTAATGTCTCAGTTTTTTCCTTGTCCCCTTGCCCTGAGTTTTGAGTAGAAGCTTTTCTGTAAGGTAGCAAAAAGTTTCAAATTCTAGAAGTTACCAGGAAGATACCAGTGACTGCTATCAGAACCAGGTTCACTTTCTTTATGCCATGTGATATTTATCGCCTTATTCCAGGAATACACCTGACATTCAGACACATATCATAGCACTTTGACTTTCTGGAGCAAGAACCACTATGCAAATCACATGAAAATAAGCACATTATTAAAATTGTGAAGTTTACTAGTTAATAGTAACTGCTAACTCACCAAGAATATGATTGTACTTAAGCACTTAATTTAAGCCTTCTCATAGTCCTGATCCTATCTGAAAAGAGGAAATGAATTCTTCACATTTTGTGTGGTACCTGACACCTACTATGTGCTTTATAACGAATGTTATGTAAGTGAATACACCAGTAAATGAAAAGCCCATAGAAATTGTGTATAAAGGGAAGGCCCTTAACTTTAAGAGAGGTTGTTGAGGAGGAATGACTTAGCACTTATGTTCTAGATAAAAGACTTTTAACTATTATTTATTTCTTTATTTGGTTTGGTTTTTTGAGACCAGGTCTCATTATGTAGCCTAAACTGGCCTTGAACTTTCAATCCTCCTTCCTCAGACTGGGATTGTAGCCATGTACCACCATACCTAGCTTCATTATTTTTACACTAAAAATATTACAGTCTTAAAATGGAAATGTTTTTTAAGACATAATCACTTACCATCATCCGACATATTAAGTAAAATATGTCCACTTTGTGCCAAATGACCACTCTTCTAGAATAGAGAACATTTTGATATCATGAATATGACTCTTATCAAACATGTTATTCCCTATGTAATTGTAAATTCATTTGCAGCTGACAAGGCGATAAAGAAAATTAGAATCATGTGGCTTGAGTTGTAACACAGGAAGATATCCAGGACAGCTCAGGGATTTTATCCTCTGGGATCACCAAGAACAAAGGCCAAACTGCAGCACACTGACTGCACCTGGAGGAAGACCACCATACATGGAACTGGCTCAAGTCAGTGGGTCTTCCTTTCACCAAAAATCTTCAAATCATCCATTAACTGAAACCTCCCACACACACAGGGCTCCATCTTAAGCACCTCTTCACTTTTTCACCACTCATAATTTCCTTGAAAAGTCTTCCACTGAACATCAGTATCTATAACCTGGATCTTTCTTCTGAGTCCCTGCATGTGTCTGCTGCCTACAGTACTCTCCCCTGGATGTTTCCATCATTTTCTTTATCCATCCCAACTGCTCCCAGACTTCCTTCACAACTCCTTCCACCCAACCCCTGCTTCCAAACACCTTTCATTTGGCTATAGTCCTAATGTTAGCTAATCATACTACCATTCACAAATTTCCAAAGAGAAACCTGGAAATCTGTTGTAATTCCTCTCTGCATTATCTCTGTTAACTTTAACCCAATTAGTTGCCAAGTCCTGACCTTCCAAATACCACCTTGATCTTTTCATTCTCTTTCATCCATTTCCATCAGATATCACCTGGATTATTGCCATCACCCAGCAATTCCCCGTGTAGTTTCCTCCTTATCTCATTTATCCTCAACACTGCCTTCAGAGTAACTTTTCAATGTATAAATATGATCATGTAGCTTACCTTCTTGCTTAAAAATGTGTGATGGGCTTCAAAAAAAAAGAAGTAACTGATGTGCCAGACATGGTATCCCAGTTACTTAAGAAGACTGAAGCAAGAGGATCTCTTTTATTTTATTTTATTGTTTTTACATTTACTCACATGTGCATACATTGTTTGGGCCACCTCCCCCACCTGCCCACCCCACTTTCAGGCAGAACCTGTTCTCCCTCTTGTATCCAATTTTGTTGAAGAGAAAACATAAGAGATAATAAGAAAGAAATAGCATTTTTGCTACTTTGAAATAGATAGCTATACAGAGAGAGTCCTAGCGTTGCTTCCATGCACTTGTGTATTACAACCCAAACTGGTTCATCTCTACCAGACCTCTTCACTACTTCCTGGTCCCCTTCCCATAGTGGTCTCTGCCAGTTTAAGATTACTATATGCATTCCTATGCAGTAAGCACATCAA
Source organism: Castor canadensis (assembly GCF_047511655.1). Lineage (NCBI taxonomy): Eukaryota > Metazoa > Chordata > Mammalia > Rodentia > Castoridae > Castor > Castor canadensis. The sequence continues at coordinate 90,564,159 of NC_133390.1, read as the reverse complement.
CCACATTCAAGTTTTAGGTTTTCTTTCCTTTCCCTATTCCTATCGTGCACATTCTCCCCTTAGTGTGTGACCCATGTCCAATAAAATTACTGCATTTGTTTTAGGTCTATTATCTGCATATGAGGGAGAATATACAATTTTTGACCTTCTGAGCCTGGGTCACTTCACTTAAGATGATGTTGTCCAGTTCCATTCATTTACAAAATTTCATTCTTCTTTGTGGATGAATAAAATTCCATTGTGTATAAATACCGCATTTTCTTAATCCATTCGTTGGTAGTGGGCATCTTGACTGTTTCCATAGCTTGGCTATTGTGAATAGTGCTGCAATAAACCTGGGTGTGTAGGTGACTTTGGAATAACCTGAGTCGCATTCCTTTGGGTATATCCCTAGGAGTGGGATTGCTGGATCATATGGCAGATCTATGTTTAGTTTTTGAAGAAGCCTCCATATAATTTTCCAAAGTAGTTGCACTAGCTTACATTCCCACCAGCAGTGTATGAGGGCCCCCGCATCCTCACCAACATTTGTTGGTGGTGGTATTCTTGATGCTGGCTATTCTAACAGGAGTGAGGTAGAATCTTAGTGTGGTTTTGATTTGCATTTCCTTTATGGCCAGGGATGGTAAGCATTTTTTCATGGTTTTTGTCCATTTGGACTTCTTCCTTTGAAAAAGTTCTGTTTAGTTCAATTGCCCACTTCTTTATTGGTTCATTGACTTGGGGGGAGTTTAGTTTTTTTAGCTCCCTGTATATTCTGGTTATCAGTCCTTTGTCTGATGTATAGCTAGCAAATATTTTCTCCCACTCTGTGGGTGGTCTCTTCAATTTAGAGACCATTTCTTTTTTGGGCAGAAGCTTTTTAATTTCATGGATTCCCATTTGTCTATCCTTTCTTTTAGTTGCTGGGCTGCTGGAGTTCTACTGAGGAAGTCCTTGCCTATACTTATTGCTTAGAGTATTCCCTGCTCTTTCTTGTACTAACTACAAGGTTTCGGGTCTGGTATTAAGGTCCTTGATCCAATTTGAGTTGTTACTAGCTCAGGGTGATAGCCCTTGATCTAGTTTCAATTTTCTGCAGGCAGATAACCACTATTCCAGCAATATTTGTTGAAGAGGCTGTCTTTTCTCCATCGTATGTTTTTAGGGCCTTTATCAAAAATAAGGTGGGCATGGCTGTGTGGATTCATATCTGGGTCCTCTATTCTGTTCCACTGGTCTTCATATCAGTTTTTGTGCCAGTACCATGCTGTTTTTATTGCTATGGAGCTGTAGTATAGTTTGAAAGTCGGGTATTGTGATACCTCCAACATTGCTATCTTTGCTCTGTATTGCCTTGGCTATTCGCGGTCTTTTGTGTTTCCAAATGAACTTTAGGGTAGATTTTCAATCTCTGTGATGAAAGTCATTGGGATTTTGATGGGAATTGCGTTAAACATGTACATTGCTTTTGGTAGTATAGCCATTTTTACTATGTTGATTCTGCCAATCCATGAGCATGGGAGATTTTTCCACCTTCTGAGTCTTCTTTTACCTCTTTCTTCAATGGTTTGTAGTTCTCATTGTAGAGGTCATTTACATCTTTGTTAAGTTTATTGCTAGCTATTTGATTTTTTTTTAGGCTATTGCAAATGGAATTATTTTCCTATATTCTTTCTCAATTTGTTCATTGTTGGTATATAGAAAGACTACTAGTTTTTGTAAGTTGATTTTGTATCCTGCTACATTGCTGAAGCTGTTTCTGTTGTCTAGGAGTTTTTGGGTGGAGCTTTTTGGTCTTTGAGGTATAGGACCATGTTGTCTACAAATAGGGATACTTTGACTGTTTCTTTACCTATTCGTACTCCTTCCATTTCTTCTTCTTGCCTTATTACTCTGGCTAGGAATTCCAAGATCATGTTGAATAGGAGTTGGGAGAGTGGGCACCCTTGTCTCGTTCCTGACCTTAAGAAAAATGGTTTCAGTTTTTCCCCATTAAGTATGATGTTGGCTATAGGTTTGTCATATATAGCCTTCATATTGTTGAGGTACATTCCTTCTATTCCTAGTTTGCTTACTTTTATTATGAAATGATGTTGAATCTTATCAAAGGCTTTTTCTGCATCTATTGAGATGATCAAGTGGTTTTTTCTTTGCTTCTATTAATGTGCTGTATTACATTTATTGATTTGCATATGTTGAACCATCCCTGTATCTCTGGGATGAAGCTGACTTTGTCATAGTGAATGATCTTTCTGATATGTTGTTGGATTCGGTTTGCCATTATTTTATTGATGATTTTTGCATCAATGTTCATTAAGGAGATTAGCCTGGAGTTGTCCTCTTTGGATGTGTCTTTGTCTGGTTTGGGATGAGTGCAACACTGGATTCATAGGATGAGTTAGGCGGTTTTCCTTCCCTTTCTATTTCATGGAAAAGTTTAAGGAGTGTTGGTATTCATTCTTCTTTGGTGGTCTAGTAGAATTCAGCAGCTAATCTGTCAGGTCCTGAACTTTTCTGTTTTTGGAGATTCTATTGCAGCTTCAATTTTATTACATGTTATAGATCTGTTTATGTGGTTAATATCCTCTCAGCTCAGTTTTGGATGAGCATAAGTGTCTAGAAATTTGTCCATTTCTTCAAGATTTTCCAATTTATTGGAATATAGGTTCTCAAAGTAGTCTATAATAATTCCCTGGATTTCTTTGGTGTTTGTTGTTATCTTTTTTGTTTCTCATTTTACTAATTTGGGTCTTTTCCCTCCCAAGAGGATCTCTTGCTCCCAGGATTTTGAGACCAGCCTGGGCAATATAGCAAAACCTTATCTCAAAAAAAAAAAAAAAGTCAAAGTTAAGGGCCTCTGTGTGACCTTTGCATAGCGAGTATGGAATTTCAGGATCTGACTGTTGACTTTCAATTCCCCACATGTACCTAGTCAACTATACTGTCTAGCAATGTGAATGTGATCTCAGGATACCTAAATAGAAGAAGGTGGTAGTTTTTGCCATCATCAGTACTAATGAGGTGACACTAGAAGTACTACATTCAAAAAAATTGTATAGTGTTTCAGAGTGTACACTCAGTGCAGGCTGTTGGGGTTCATATACTGCTCCTCTACTCACAAGCTTTGAGAAGTTATTTAACTTCCTCAGGCTTTAGCTTCCTTTTCAGTAGAAAATAAATAATGAGCATCCATATTATAAGGTGTTTATAGGAACTTAATTAATTTAAACGTATGTAGCATCATTAAATAATAATTATTATAATGCCCATGATACCTTAGGAGAGATATTAAGCCTGAGAAGGTGATCAGAATAGAAGAGGAATTGAGATATCATGTCATGGGAAGAAACTATTGGAGTAATAATGGGAGGTGCTGTTTCCAAAGAAAGTAGGTTCCCTACTTCTAGAGGTATTTAATCAATAGCTGGATAACACCTCTTTTAGCATATTACAAAGAGATTTAAGCAATAGGTATGGAGGAGAAGAATGATTACTCAGGTTCTTATGCATCTCAGAGGACAAATGGTTTAATATGTCATTTTAAAGCAAATAGATTTTGACAGTAATTGATTATTTTTGTTAAATTCTACAAAGCATAAAAATTTATGTCCCTAGTTTAGGTTGATTTGTCATCTCATTCCTGCCAATGAACTTATTTACCCCAGTGATGAGTAATCTCTAGATCTAGGGACCTACCACATATCTGAATTAATTCCCCGGCCCCATGATTCATACTTGACAGTTCTAGCCAAATGTCCTCAAGTGGCAGCTATCGCTGGCAATTATATCTGCATTTCCTTTTGTTTCTTATAAGTTCCTTGAAAAACACAATAATCATTTTCCTCCTCTACAATTTGCTTGCAGTGTTTATTTCCATTCATGAACATGTTTTGAAAGCAATATGGCAAAAGGGAGTTTGAGAGGAGTTTTATTTTAGTCCTAAGTATCAGTTTAAATAAGATGAAAAAAGACCAGAAACAAAGAAATATTGTCATCTCTGACCTTAAACACAACTGAGGCTTTGAGATAAATCCATTAAAAGAGCTATTCGGATGAATTCTTACTACTTATCAGTATTAATTCCATTTTATTTTTGTTTGGTTGAACTCAGGGCTTTCTGCTTGAGCTACACTTCCAGCCCATTTTGCTCTGGTTATTTTGGAGATGGTGTGTCTCAAACTACTTATCCATTTCAGCCACTCAAGTAGCTAGTATCATAGGTGTGAGCCACCAGTGCCCAGCTATTAATTCCATTTTAAAAAATAAAGAAACACACTAAGCCAGGCTCAATGGCCAACTCAAATCCACATGGTCAATAAACAGGAAAGCAGAGTCAAATTCACATAATTCTAATGCCAAATCATTCTCCTGTGTGTGCACATACACACACATGTACACATGCACATACACACACACACACACCACACACACACACACACACACACACACACACAAAACCACAACCAATAAACATGGAATGAATTTGCTTTCAAGGTTATCTGTATTGTGCCATAGTACTTTTCTGACTTGTTCCAGACCCATTCCCTGCTTCATAGAAACAAGAACATCAAATCTTAAAGAGTAGGAGAATTCAGATCATCATTCTCTATGGTCTTGAACTACCTTTCACCTACAGAACACACTAAACTTTGAATCTGAATAATCCTTAATGTTAGAGTTTGTACTGCACATCTTTCTTTAACCTGAATTTGTCCATTGGTTCTAAACTAGCCAGTTCTGATGTCTGTCCCTTGTAGCTCTAGCACTCTCTAACCCAACTCATGGAACCTGACACTAAATGCTTCAACACCTCCTCAAGAAGGATGTTCTGAATTAGTCATTTAATCATCAGTTTTCAGCTACAGTGACAAGACACAATATGTGGAGATTGGTTGTGAATGAGCTACATTAAAGCTGGTGTATAACTGGTTGCCTGTGCTGCAACCTGAACTTCTGGATCTGGGAGCATCATGGAGTGGAATGCAAGGGAATCTGTATCACAAAAGAGAAAGAATTAAGAATCACTGTTTTAAAAATGAGCCTTGTTTCATATTGACACTTGAGGAGCAAAAAGAACATACAATGATGAGTCCTACTGCACCAAATTCCACCTCCCAGACTTGATTTTCTCAGCCGTTCATGCTTCCAGCTATACAACATGAGCTCTCCACTTCAGTAAGCCCCAAACTTCCACTCCAATCCACACTAACTGCTTGGCCAGTGAGCCTATTAAATTGCCCCTTCCATAAAGTCTTCCTAATTCTCTTCCTCTTTTGTTATCAATTTCCACCTCTTCCAGGAATCCTTCCTGAAGCTCACATTTATGACTCCCTCCTTAAAGTAGGGCATAGTGAAATTGTTCTTGGGTTTACTTGCAGGTAATGGAAAGCCACTGATGAATGTAAGTAAAGCAGTAAACTGACTAGATGCATATCTTAGAAAAATTAATCGTAGAAGAATTACACTAGGATAAAGATTAAAAACAGGAGAGAATACTATTTTTTCCTTTACAGACTATAAATCAGAATCCAAATAAAGTCCACACATTTTAATTGGTCAATATGTTGTTAGTATTTTATTTGTTTGTTTTGTTGTGCTGGAGATTGAAACAAAGGCCTTATGCATGCTAAGCAAGAGCTCAATCAACTGAGCTACCTTTCCGGCTGGCTCAGTCAATATGTCCTTTAAAGTCACGCTTAATTTCTAGATTGCTCAAATTCTGTCTAGGGGTTGGTATCAGTGGGAGGGGGGAGGATATAAGAAAGCGTGTGGAGGGTGTATATGGTAGAAATATTTTGTACTCATGTATGAAAATGGAAAAATGAGACCTGTTGAAAGTATTCTAAGAAGTGAGGGGGAGAGAAAATAAAGGAGAATAATGGAGAGGGTGAATTTAACTAAGATGTGTTGTAAGCATTTTTGTAAGTGTCACAATGTACCCCACACAATAATAATATGCTAATAAAAATAAAATTTTAAAAATAACTTACAGGGTTTTTTTTCCTATTATATCTTTGTAATTTATTTGCGAAAGACTCCATATCGTCTGTAGAGTTTCTCATGGTCTCGTTTTGTGGATTGCATTCCATGGGTTGCTGTAGCATGTTCATCTGTCCTCTTAATTTTCTATAACTTTTTCATTTGATCTAGGGGATTAGTTCAGTTTAGACTGAGTTGGGGGGTGCAAGGCTAATTCATAATTGATATTGTAGGGTTTTTTCTCCCTTTTGATAGTAACAATCACTGATGATCAACATGTAGGTACATTACCTCATTTAGAGTTGCAAAATAATGATTAGCTAAATTATATCTCTTCATCATAAATTAAGTGAAATATTCAATAGTGAAACTTTATGTTACCTGCTATTTGGCTTCTCAATAGTTAATATAAGGAAAACAGGATAAATGATGGATTCTTTCCCTATTGTTACCAATGTTCAATGTACTAAGTTGATTCCTAGTATCTTCTAATGGCAACCAATTAGTTTTTTTATCTAAGAAATAACACTTTTAAATTATGGGTCAAACATATTTGCTGTATGTCCATTTTAGGTGTTGTCCTGATTGAAGCTCGGATTGTCTTATCTTTGTCTCTTCTTCAAGTTGGTCCTTGAGTCCTTTTGAAACACTCCTGGCAGTCTTTCATAAAAGCCTTGCTATCTAGTATGATTAATCTTGCATATTCCCTGGCCTAAATTTGTAACCAGTCTTTTCTCTTAAGAATCATCATTTCTTTTATTGACAATGCTGACCTATTCCCTAACAATCTTTTGTTTCAATCTTTTATATCTTTAATTTTTTTACATTGATACATGATAAATGTACATATTTATAGAGTACATTGTAATAATTTCATACTTTGATTATTGTGCAATAATCAAACCATGGAAACCAGTATTCCCATCTCTTTAAACACTTATCATTGTGTTGGAAATCTCTGAACTCATCATTTCTAAGTCTTCACAAAATGTATAATAAATTGTAGCAAACTGTAGACACCCAGTGCCTATCCCACCACTGCTCTTCACCCCAACCCTATACCTCCATACTCAGATTCAGGATGTAATGAAGAGCGGGTACTTTCTCATGGATATGATGACAGAAGAGTGTAGGTTCAAAAATGTCTGAAGGTCAAGGATGTCTGAGGCATAAATTATTTGGCAGTAATTATAAAACAATGGAATTATAATTTGAAGTATCTATTTGATACAGTTATATCAAAACATCCTGCTGAAGCTAGGCATTCTTTAATCCCAGCACTTGAGAGCCTGAGGCTGGAGGATTGTGAGTTTGAGGCCAGCCTGGGTTACATAGTGAAATCCTGCCTCAAACAAACAAACAAGCTATCCTGCTGTAAGACAAGCAAATCAATTAGGAGGCTATTAGAGCCATTCAGGAAAGATTGCATGATAGGCATTGGAGTCAGACAGATCTGTGTTTAAATACTAGATCTTCATCTTAAAAACTTGCATGACCTTGGGCAAATTACTTAATCTCTCTAAGCCTCAACATCTTTACTCACAAAAAGGATTGATAATAACACAAATAAGATAGGATGGTGTTATAATTTATATAAAAACACAGGACTTATTGCATGGGAAGTACTCAGTGAAGGTCATGGTCATTTTTTGTATTTTATTGTTGTTGTTAAAATTGACACAGTGACAGAAGGCAGATTCTAAAGTGTCCAGAATAGTAGCTATTAGCCACATGTGACTACTAAGCATTTCAAATGTGGTTAGTCTATACTGCAATATTGAGAAATACAAAATATGCTGTGAACTACAGAATTTTAGTGGAAAAAACCTTTTAATTATACTATCAATAATTTTAATTTTTATTATATGTTAAAATGTTAATATTTGGGGCATATTAGGTTAAATAAATATAGTATTAGAGTTAATCCTGTTTCTTTGTATTCTTCTTACTGTGACTACTAGAAAATTTAAAATTATATATATGGCTTTCATTGTACTTCTATTTGACAGTGTTTCTATAGCGATATTATAGGTAAGAGTTTGCTGACTGGTTGGATAGGGTTTGAGGCTCCGGGAGAAGTCATGAACAACTCTTAAATTTCTTTCTTGTCTGATCGCTTGTTTCATCATTTCTATGCACCTAATGCCTTCAAATATAAAGAAACTTTCGATAACTGCTTCTTAATTCAGTTGGGAAAATTGATGTCCATTTTCCCAAGGAAAAAAAACTATTTGTCTTGGTCACTTTCTCTTATGAGATAAAGGACAATTCTCCTGGTTCTTGGCAGGACAGGTTGGACAAAGTGACCAAATCAATTACTTTTGGGAAAAGAATTTACATTCATTCCTACCTATCACATCTCACTTTTAATGTGCCTTCTTGCTTAATAGTAAAACAATTGTCAAAGGTAGATATTACAGCCTTCATTTTTACAGATAAAAATTAGAGGTTAATTAATTCACCCATGTCCTGTATCGAGAAAAGAACAGAAGTGAGAGGTAAAAGGAATTCCATTTGCTTCCTTGATCCCAAATTGGGTGACATTTTGGTATACATGTGTGGACCGAACAATTCAGGGTCCCAAATTCTTTTAAATTAGTTCTTTGGATTCTAAGTCCCTAGTTTAGAACAAAGAGCCTACATAGAAGATGCAAGCTCTTCTAAGATGCAAGCCATTCTAAGTATTTATACTATTTATAGGACTTCAACAGGAGCTGAATCATCACATCATTTTTCAGACAATTGTGACAATATAGGTTTTAAAAGGACTAAACATCTAATTTAATATTTCTCAAGAGCCTTTCACCATAGAATCCAAGCAATTTGAGTAGGTTTTTCATCCAAAGAGAATCACTCTTTTTCTCTTTTATCTTTAAATACAGGCTTGCATGGAGTCAAAACAGGATTTAGTATTTAAAATAACTTTTCCTTTGCCTGGTTAGTAAAAACTATATTTTTTTATACTTTTTATCCATGGCAAAAGCCTGCTTTACTACCGGATCTGTTTCCTTCCATGTGAACTTTTCCTGCAGCCTTAAAAAACTAGTCAAGAAAACAATAAACAAAACAAAATATATCTACTCTCAATATTGGCATCTGGCCAAAAATATCTCTTACATATCTTCCAGCTTTAAAATGTTAATATCAATGATTTCTCTGAATTCTGTCTCAAGTCCCTTCAGTCAGGATAATGACATATTAGTTCGTTAGGCATACAAATCAATATATGTAATATATACAAACATATTCATTTATATACATGAAAATAAATAGCTATTTGTAAATGAATACTTGTAGGCCTATTATTTTTATTAACCTTCACGATAAATTTTAAAGGTTACCTTAATATACACATTTTATAGGCTAGGGAATTGTGACTAATAGAAGTTAATTAGCTTGCATCAGTGTGATACTGAGAGCAAAAGGGCAGAAATAAAACTCAAACTCAGTTATCTTCACCTCCAGACATCATGGTTTTTTACCACCACTCACTCCACTTAGCAATAAAAGACAGTGATAAATTAAAGGACTCTTTGTCCCATTGGCAACAAAAACCTAGATGACTCAGTTTGAGGCTTGAACACAGAGTTCAAAATGCTGGATTCCTCCAGTAATAAAACTTCATGCATATGATTCCTAATCCGTTTAGAGAAACCCCTGGGAGAGGATGTGGAGAAATGATAGCCCACCCAGTGACCATCATGGGAGGACCAACCAGCACCTTTGAACCGTGTTTTTTTCTCCCTCATCAATCTGCTGTAACACTTGAAATCTCCACGATCAGATCATTAGCTCTACTTTAACAACTGGATTAGGAGATAGGGCTTTGAGGGGGTGCATAATAGACAATGGGAGAAATAAAGTAGGAGAGACTGGGTGGAATTCTGACAAGACAAGGTTTAGGGCCCTAGATATCCGACTCTTTAGGAAGGCAGGTCTATAGAAATCACTTGCAAGGATCAATTAGGGCCTTCACTTTGTCTCCCCATCTGGTGCTTAGTCTCCTCTCCCTTGACTTTACTAGATTTCCCATGAACATTACTGAATACTTCATTTAAGAAATAAACAGAATTTAAAATAGAAATTATATTTAACCAAAGACAAATTAGAAGTCAAATAAGTCATAGGAACAGACCTTGATTGCAATTTTTGTTTTGCAAAACAGAACAAAAAAAAATTAAAGGTTCAAATAAAAGGAACCTTAGAATCATCTCTTTCAATTTCTTTATGTTACATATAAGAAATAGACACAAAGCAGCCCTAATTACAGATGAATTAATGGTGGAGCTAATGCTGCTTCCACAGCTTACTGTTTTCTTTACTCCTTTCTCCATGAAAAATTAAAGATTTATGAATGTCTACTGGATATATCCTGTGTGTACCTTCATACAGATTTTATTCTCTTCCAAATCTAATAAATAGTTAACCTACACTCAAGTAGTAATAGTATATACTTAACACTGTCATGTTGCAGACATTTTTCATACCCTAATACAATGTCATCTATACTCATATATATAACTTTGCATATATTCATTTTATATATATTATGTACAGTTACATGTATACATATGTTACATATAGCCTTACATTGTACCATCACAAATCATACAACATAAACTAATTCACTCTTCACAAGACATCTATTTGACATCTTAGGTAAATACTATAATTATTGTCCTCCTTTTACAGAAGAGGACAAAGATAGAGAAGTATTAGAAATTTGTCCAAGGCTCTCAGAGAGTAAGGAGCAAAGCCTGGGTAGGCCTACCTCTCCATTTCCTTACCACTGTGTGTGTTTTAATTTCTTGCCTTTTTCTCACTCTTGCCACGTTCTTTTACCACCCTTAGCTTTCCTATCTCTCTAAATTTGATGTGATGAAAATGTGATCCTCAAGAAATAAATAAGCAGAAAGTTGTCTCCATAATTTAGCAACCATATTTTCTTTGATACAGATTTTGGTACTTGGTTTGCCTAGCAGAAATGTACAGGAGAGAGCATTAGCTTTTTTAGTTCGACAGACTTGGATCAAAATTCTGGCTTCACTATTTAATAGCTATGTGACCTAGGAAATGTTACTTACTTTTCTGAATACCAGTTTCCTGTTCTGGTAAATAGAGAGAGGTCTCAAGAGTTACCAAGTATTATATGAATTCATTATTTATATAAGTACAAGAAGTACCTCACATCTTTATATGTATTATTGTCATTTATAATTCTCAATAAAGAGATCTTATTATAGTGTAGCTCCCTTGGTGCTCAGTTGGGATAGCATCAGGAGTTAAACTATAAGTACAGAGAAGAGATAAATGATTTCAGCATAAATCCATAATTTGTACTAATCTAGGATGCACATGTGAGTTATAAGCAGGTCTCTTACACCAGCTGTGAATGTGTGATGCCCAATAGAGTGAAATGTTTAACAATTAAACTGGTTTTAAGTACATAGCATGGAAGGAATCAAACTGAACATCAGTTATGATTATCCACTTGAAAAGCTCATTAAGGAATGAATTATGGAATAGTGGATTAATTAAGACTATGTAGACGAGATTGGGCGCGTTCAGGGTCACCATCTCTAGCAATAAAGGAAATGCAAATTAAAGCCACACTAAGATTCCACCTCACCCCTGTTAGAATAGCCATCATCAGCAACACCACCACCAACAGGTGTTGGCGAGGATGCGGGAAAAAGGAACCCTCTTACACTGGTGGTGGGAATGTAAACTAGTACAACCACTCTGGAAAAAAATTTGGAGGCCACTTAAAAAGCTAGACATCGATCTACCATTTGATCCAGCAATACCACTCTTGGGGATATACCCAAAAGACTGTGACACAGGTTACTCCAGAGGCACCTGCACACCCATGTTTATTGCGGCACTATTCACAATAGCCAAGTTATGGAAACAGCCAAGATGCCCCACCACTGACGAATGGATTAAGAAAATGTGGTATCTATACACAATGGAATTTTATGAAGCCATGAAGAAGAACGAAATGTTATCATTCGCTGGTAAATGGATGGAATTGGAGAACAACATTCGGAGTGAGGTTAGCCTGGCCCAAAAGACCAAAAATCGTATGTTCTCCCTCATATGTGGATATTAGATCAAGGGCAAACACAACAAGGGGATTGGACTTTGAGCACATGATAAAAATGAGAGCACACAAGGGAGAGGTGAGGATAGGCAAGACACCTAAAAAATTAGCTAGCATTTGTTGCCCTTAACTCAGAGAAACTAAAGCAGATACCTTAAAAGCAACTGAGGCCAATAGGAAAAGGGGACCAGGAACTAGAGAAAAGGTGAGATCAAAAAGAATTAACCTAGAAGGTAACACCACGCACAGGAAATCGATGTGAGTCAATGCCCTGTATAGCTATCCTTATCTCAACCAGCAAAAACCCTTGTTCCTTTCTATTATTGCTCATACTCTCTCTACAACAAAATTAGAAATAAGGGCAAAATAGTTTCTGCTGGGTATTGAGGGGGTGGGGGGGAGAGGGAGGGGGCGGAGTGGGTGGTAAGGGAGGGGGTGGGGGCAGGGGGGTGAAATGACCCAAGCCTTGTATGCACATATGAATAATAAAAGAAAAATAAATAAATAAAAAATTAGCTAGCAAAAAAAAAAAGACTATGTAGCAATGTGTTTACCATTTCTGCAAAAAACTTTTTTAATAAATCAAACAGAATGGTTTGATTTATCAGTATGTCCAGTTTGAAAAAAAATAATTTGCTATTTCCTCCAAATAGAAAAAAACCTCACATTTACTGTGTGGCCTACTTTATTCCATACATTTTTTCAAATCGTCCACATGGCAATCCTGTATGATATCTGTTATTATTCCAATTTTCTTGATGAGGAGAATGAGGCTCAGGGAAATTTAAAAATGTATTTTGGTTACATAATTATTATATCACAGAGCTAGGATTTCAACCTGAAATTCATTTCAAAACTTTTTCAACTAAATCTTGAGAGAATCATTTCTTTTATTTCTTCCTTTTTTTTTTTTTTTGGCAGTTCTGGGGTTTGAACTCAGGGCCTCAGTCTTGCTAATCAGGCAGTCTGCCACTTGAGCCACTCCACCAGCCCCAGGGTCATTTCTGATAGATGTTATGATCATAGTTGTGATATAAAATGTATTTCATTGTTCATGAATATGCATAACAATCTTCTAATAAAGACAACCATCCACACTTGTCCAACCATTCTTCTAGGCCATAAGAGAAGGGTCATTATCTGTTGTATCCATCAATATATCCCCAACACCAGACTCAGTGCCTGCCACATGGTTATATCTTCAACAAATATTTTTCAAGTGAAGAAATAAATGCTGTATTAATTAAGTGAATAGCATTTAACTGTCATCTTTTACAGATCATGAAAATGGGAAAAAAGGAAGTGTTTTGCTTGCAGTTACACAATTACTCAGGGACAGAATGAAGATTAGAATCCCAAAGCCTTTGCATAAAACCCCATTGCTGAATTCAATGAGCCAAGTCACTACAAGCTAAAGGAAAGGTACATTACTTAACTTGAGCTGCTGTCCTCCTGAAACAGAAGTCAAACACATCATGATCATATGAACAGTAGTTATCTATATAACATGTTATAGAGGTCACAAGTGACCCCCACCACATCTCCAATCAGAGGAGTCCATACATGGTCACCTTAGCTGTTGAAAAGCAGTCTGCAATAAAAATTTAGAAAATACTTTGTCCCTTATTTAATTCTTCTCAAATTGACAATAACATTCAGCACTTCAGTTTTTTATTACCCCTATTCCTAGGTTGCAAATGGGGCTTTTCACTCTGTTTTCTAGACATCAAATGGAAGAAAAAGGTCTACATTTCTGTTATAAGACATTGTCAAGGGACTATTCAGTAGCAATTTCTAGTCTTCCAAATGATACCAACATTTAAGGGATCAATGAAAAAACAGGAACACACAAAAGAAATAGAGGGATCAACTAGAGAAGGAGAAGCAAAACTTGTCCTCTAAGTCAAGGTTATAAAACGCTTCTAGAAGGAAGCGATCAACAACATAAAATTAGCAAGCCAAGGGTCAAGTAAGATGTAGAGAGGCAAGTTAACTATTTGAGATCCCCACTAAGAAGTCACAGCAATCTTGGGAAGAGCAGGTCCAGTATCCAGTACAGGGCAAAAGTTGACTTGTTATTATGACTCTTTCCTGAACTGTGCACTGCTTAGAAGCAGGACTGAATGTCTTGGTACCTCTAGCAGGCAGTACATGCCTGAGATGTAGGCTTCACTTAACGAACATTTGGGAAATGGACACTCAAATGAATAAACTAAAATAAGGTAAAATGTGTAGTTGATTTTGGAGGAAAACATCCCAATGACATTTTCAACTGCTCCAAATAAGTACTGATATTTTCTAAATGAAATCACTAGATCTGAAATGATCACCATATATTTAGCTTCTCCCCCAAAAACGCTGAAGCCAAAACAACTCTACTCTTTCATATAATTAGCTATCTATAAAGATAAAGTCTCACACATTAGAAGCAACCCTAAATTTGTGGGCTTAGAGTGAGTGACCTTTTGGGTAGCCACTGTGATGTCATTAGTGTTACAATTTTATGAAAGATTAGGCATGTAATTATGTGTTAACTAGTTCTGTTGGCTCCTGCTTGCTCATCCAATAAAGCAGAGAGCATTAAGAGTATCCCATATGCATAGCTCAAGGCCAGTGCTGCTAGAGAACAGCATCCACTTTGCTCTTTCCCTGCTCCATAGCTCATTTGCCCTTGGAGCTGTCACCTTGAGGCCCAGCACTGAGAGGAAGAGAGAAACCACTGCACAGAGCTGAACTTGTTGAATTGTTACTCTCCAGCTGAGGCTTCTAGAAATGTATAAAAGATCCCACCTAAAGGAGTTCAGAACCTGCGAGGTTATAGGTGTTTCTCACCTTCATTCCACATTGCAATTACCTAGACAGCTTTTTTAAAAATACTGATGCCAGGGAGCCATTCCACAGGTTCTCACTGGTCTGCAGGAAAATCGAGTACCAGTGTATTTTAAAAGTTCCCCCAAATGACTCTAACGTGATGCACTGTCTCTTGCTTAGGATTAGAGATCAGAACTTTCTGCTAATAAGGAAATGCTTCCAATTTTATCATCTCACTATTTCCTCTGACTGACACCAGCCCCATAGAACAAGAAAAAAAAAATCAATAGTCTCAATGTACAAGTACAAGGCAACTTAATTGGATTTTTTTTACAAAAAGAGAAAATCCAATCCACTTGTTTTAAGTTTAATAATTGAGAGAAAAAAAGAAATAGACTAATGTTTACTATGTGCGTTTATGTGCCACATTGTACTTTAAGTTCTTCTGCATCTATTGTCTCCTTTAATCTTCTAAGCAATCTGGAAAGACAAGTATTAGCCCCATTTTTACAGCTGAGGAAACTAAACTCAGAGATGTTGTATTGGCTTGTCCAAAGTCACACAGTTGGTAGGTGGTGATGTCAGAAGGCAAGCAAATAAATGGCCCATCTGGTGTTCTTGCTCATCTTCTTTTCATTAGACCATGTTACTCTTTCTAAAAAACCTTATTGAATGATAATTCAGCAAGCAATAGAAACTTTCTGTTCAAGTCAATGAAAGGGAGCAGAGGAAGTGACATTTGGAAGAAGGAAAGAGGAGTAAGGGGCCAGAAGATGGAAAGATACCCTAAGTTAAGGGAAGGATTGGGAAGGAAATGTCAGCGGTGCCCAGCTATGATGAACCATAGAACATGTAGCCAAAGTTATATCCATGGTCACATTGCCTGATGTGAAGCTAGCAGACACAACCAGTCTGTTACTGTGTGTGCTGCATTGTGCCATACATGTGTAAGGCACAGACCAGTCCTAGGGATGCTCACAGCCTTTGTAGCAGTTAAGGCAGACATGAATACAAATAGGATAAATTGTGCCTTATTCTAATGGAGATGAGTACCAAGAACTGGGAGCAGAAATGAGGAAGCTACCTAGGTGGCTAAAGGCATCCCAGAAGATAGGATATCTAAGATGGCTTTGAAACAGGGAAACTCCTTTAGCAAGCATAGAAGGAATGCAGAGGGAACAGTGGGCACTGAACAAGGAGGCAGAAACGAGTGAGGTATGTGCTACAGACTTAGAAAGGAACCCTTAATAAATTCCTGAGATAATGAAATTGTCACATTCTCACTGGCTCCCTGCTTTCATTCAAGGCTGAGATCCTGTGTCTTAGGGCTCTGGTTTTCAGTCCATACTTACCTGCAGTCACACAGCAATGGTTCTGCCAGGTTCACCCCATTCCTAGATTGTTTAATGATAGAATTCAATTGATCCACATTTCCTCCCCTGTGCAGCGTTGTGCATCCACCAACACAACATAGATGTCTGTTTCACACTAGGTTTCCAAATTGCAGAATTTCATAAAGTACCTTTTTTTGTGTCTCTATATTACTTTCCTGATCACAATTCAAATGAAATGCTCCTTGTCTTATAAGTAGGTAGAGTTGAGTTAATTACTTAAGGAGTTCAGGAGGTCTGCTTTTGAGCTGGGAGAAAAACTCCAAATGAGCTTCCATTAACATATTTTGAATGCTGGGTGTTTCTTTGAAGCCTGGAAGTTTTTTTCACCATTCACAGAAGTTTTACACTGTTGTCCATGCAGCAGATACTCCTTTCATTTTAATTAACAATGACTTAACAATTTTTAAATAACAGTTTGTCTTTATGAAAGAAAGCTGGGGTGGAGAAACACCAAATCCTTGTATTGGAATAACCACAGAAGTCATTAAGCCCTTCCCAACAAGCTTTAGACAATTGGAATAAATGTGTCTTTTTGTTTCTTTTTTTATTATATTCCTATGTGCATACAATGTTTGGGTCATTTCTTCCTCCTGCCCCCTCCCTCCCCCCTCCCCCCATTCCCTCCCTTACCCCTCCAACCCCTCGCTACCAGGCAGAGACTATTTTGCCCTTATCTCTAGTTTTGTTGAAAAGAGAGTATAAGCAATAATAGGAAGGACCAAGGGTTTTTGCTAGTTGAGATAAGGATAGCTATACAGGGGGTTGACTCTCATTGCTTTCCTGTACATGTGTGTTACCTTCTAAGTTAATTCATCTCAAACTAACTTTTTCTCTAGTTCCTGGTCCCCTTCTCCTATTGGCCTCAGTTGCTTTAAAGTATCTGCTTTAGTTTCTCTGCGTTGAGGGCAATAAATGCTATCTAGTTTTTTGGGTGTCTTACCTATCCTCATACCTTCCTTCTGTGTTCTCACTTTATCATGTTATCAAACTCCAATTCCCTTGTTGTGTTTCCCCTTGATCTAATGCCCACATATGAGGGAGAACATACGATTTTTGGTCTTTTGGACCAGGCTAACCTCACTCAGAATGATGTTCTCCAATTCCATCCATTTACCTGCAAATAATAACATTTCATTCTTCTTCATGGCTGCATAAAATTCCACTGTGTATAAATACCACATTTTCTTAATCCATTTGTCAGTAGTGGGACATCTTGACTGTTTCCATAACTTGGCTATTGTGAATAGTGCTGCAATAAACATGGGTGTGCAGGTGCCTCTGGAGTAACCTGAGTCGCATTCTTTTGTGTATATCCCCAAGAGTGGTATTGCTGGATCATATGGTAGATCAATGTTTAGATTTTTAAGAAGACTCTAAATTTTTTTCCAGAGTGGTTGTACTAGTTTACATTCCCACCAGCAGTGTAAGAGGGTTCTTTTTTCCCCACATCCTCACCAACACCTGTTGTTAGTGGTGTTGCTAATGATGGCTATTCTAACAGGGGTGAGGTGGAATCTTAGTGTGGCTTTAATTTGCATTTCCTTTATTGCTAGGGATGGTGAGCATTTTTTCATGTGTTTTTTGGCCATTTGAATTTCTTCTTTTGAGAAAGTTCTGTTTAGTTCACTTGCTCATTTCATTATTGGTTCATTAATTTGGGGAGAATTTAGTTTTTTGAGTTCCCTATATATTCTGGTTATCAGTCCTTTGTCTGATGTGTAGCTGGCAAATATTTTCTCCCACTCTGTGGGTGGTCTCTTCAGTTTAGAGACCATTTCTTTATTGAGAAGACGCTTTTTAGTTTTATGAAGTCCCATTTATCTATGCTATCTCTTAGTTGCTGAGCTGCTGGGGTTCATTGAGAAAGTTCTTGCCTATACCTATTAATTCTAAGGTATTTCCTACTCTTTCTTGTACCAACTTTAGAGTTTGGGGTCTGATATTAAGATCCTTGATCCATTTTGAGTTAATATTGGTATAGGATGATAAACATGGATCTAGTTTCAGTTTTTTGCAGACTGCTAACCAGTTTTCCCAGCAGTTTTTGTTGAAGAGGCTGTCTTTTCTCCACCGTATATTTTTACTGCCTTTGTCAAAGATAAGTTGGTTATAGTCGTGTGGCTTCATATCCGGGTCCTCTATTCTGTTCCACTGTCTTCATGTCTGTTTTTGTGCCAGTACCATGATGTTTTTATTGTTATTGCTTTGTAATATAGTTTGAAGTCAGGTATTGTGGTACCTCCTGCATTGTTCTTTTGACTGAGTATTGCCTTGGCTATTCGTGGCCTCTTGTGTTTCCATATAAATTTAACAGTAGATTTTTCAATCTTTTTAATGAATGTCATTGGGATTTTGATGAGAATTGCATTAAACATGTAGATTACTTTGGGGAGTATAGACATTTTTACTATGTTGATTCTACCAATCCATGAGCATGGAAGATCTCTCCCCTTTCTATAGTCTTCCTCAATCTCTTTCTTCAGAAGTTTATGTTTTCCTTGTAGAAGTCATTCACATCCTTTGTTAAGTTTATACCTAGGTATTTGATTTTTTTGGAGGCTGTTGTAAATGAAATTGTTTTCATACATTCTTTTTCCGTTTGCTCATTGTTAGTGTATAGAAATGCTAATGATTTTTCTATGTTGATTTTATATCCTGCTATCTTGCTGTAGCTATTGATGGTGTCTAGGAGCTTCTGAGTAGACTTTTTTGGGTCTTTAAGGTATAGGATCATATCACTGCAAATAGGGATATTTTTACAGTTTCTTTACCTATTTATATTCCTTTTATTCCTTCTTCTTGCCTGCAAGCAAAGGGAATGTGTAATATATTCAACAAAATAATTACAGAAAACTTCCCAAATCTAGAGAAATCTATGCCCATACAGGTGCACGAGACCTCCAGAACACCAAACAGACCGGACCAAAATAGAACTAGCCCACAGCATATTATCATTAAAACATCACATACAGAGACTCGAGAAAGAATATTGAAGGCTGTAAGAGAGAAAAAACAAATAACATACAAAGGTAAACCCATCAAAATCACAGCAGACTTCTCAACAGAAACATTAAATGTGTCTTTCATCTCCCCTTTTCTGTATCATCTTAAAACAACAGAGACAAGGTGCAGTGCTAGAATAATGGCACATGGTCTGAAAAGTTTCCTAAATATATTGAAATCACTGCAACCCCTTTTTCTTCGAAAAATTTCAAAGCATTTATAATTTCTATGGTCTGTCTATTAAGTGCTGGCCAGTAACCATTAGCACAACAAGTACTTGGTAATTTATTGCTTTACCTACACTCAAATTGCGCCACTTTCCTTTGTCCATTCCACACTTCCAATCCTTTGAAGGAGTAACTCAATCAGAGGATTCAACCACAGTCTATATTGAAATAAGGGTCTGAAAGTTTATCCCAATCCTCATTCTTATGAAGTAATTCATTCAATCTAGATTAAAACCATTCTTATTTCTTAAAGGCTAACTGGCTTTAATAACAGATTTAAAACCTATTTTACTTGATATTTTAAAGATATTCAAAAAAGAACATAAATAACTTTAAGTATCCCAGATCTTGGTCATTTAAAGACCAAGCAGATTCAATTTCTAAATCTTCCTATTACCATGTAGGACATCCATTTAGGTGGATCTTTTCATTCCTCCATTATCCCAGAAGACCAAGGGAAGATGTCTGTCTTCAGCAATCTATACTGGTTACTATACTCTGGTTTCTCTTCAGATCACATAAATCCTTCACCTTTTAATATTACTTATTGCTAAACCTCAGCAACTCCCAACTCCCCTCCCCCACAGCTTCTGCTCCTTATATTTCTGCTGGGGAACTCACTATTTGCTTACTTTACTCATAAATTAACTAAATCACAAAATATTGGAACCAAGAGAGATCTTAAAAGTTATCTGTTTCAAACTCTCCATGGTATAGCTTAAAAATAGCTTAGCCCTTAAGAGGTTAAGTGACCTTCTGAAGGTCACATAGCTAATTGTGACCATAACCTGCTACTTATTCTGAGTACATGCTCCAAGCCCTGGAATCTCAGTGTTTCTGCAGATTGGCCATATTGGTTCATCTAAGAGCTTGCTAGAAATTGAGAATCTCTGATCAAATCCCAGATCCACTGAACCAGAATCAACTTTATAACTGATCCCCAGGTAATTTTCATAAATGTTATACTTTGAGAAACACTGAGCTCCATATGTCTCTCTAGAGAAAATAAGAATGGGAGGCAAGCAGATGTGGGTTTGAAGCATCTACCCTTTCTAAATATAAGCAAATATCTGAATCTCCTGAAAGAATCATTTTTAATTTGGAAATATTAGCACTACCTACCCTGCAGGATTCTCATGATATAAGCATAACACAGATACATGCAAATGCATTTCATGCTATATGAATAAATAATACACGCAAAGTATCTGGCATATACCACTTAATATAGTAGCTAACATTATTTCAAGTCTTTTGATTATCATTAGTATCATGTTTTAACCAAGAGGAAAGCCATTACTGATTGTGCTTCCATGAAGGTGTCACATTTTTTCCTTTCTTTGTTCTATGTGTTAAATATTTTAACTGTTATGCTTGATTATTATTTTATGATATTTCATTTTCTGTCTCCCTAGAAAATTATTATTAAATAGAAAATAATTAAAACAGCACTGTTTTCAGTGCTGTGCTTGGAGATGAAAGAACTGCTCCAAAGTCAAATCATAGCCAAAGAACTCGACACTCCTCTAATCTCTTGCCTCTAGGTCCCAGAAATCTGGCCTCTAGCAGTCACTGAGTATATATTGCTGCTACTGCTGTGATTTTCTCAGGCAGAGACTCAACTGCCATTAGCTGAACCCACACACATCATTGGCAGCAGAATGTCACATCTGTCAACATCAAGGAAAACAGTTTAAAGAGGAAAGGGGAAGTAGAATTCTAGTTTCTGAATCTGATCCAAGATTTGGGGAAATTTAGCACACTATAGAGATTGAAACCAGACTGATATTCGATTTTGAAGGAGACAATTTGGGGGAAATAGGACTTTAACACCAATTAGAAAACCATGATTCCCCAAAGTGGTGGCTCTCAAGCCTAGCAGTACATGAGGGAGCTTTAAAATAAAGGAATGCAAATGTCTGACGGAGGGGCCAGGCTTCAGTGGTTTTTAAAAGATTCCCAGTTGTCTTTATTGTGCAGCCAGGATGGAGCCAGTTCTTGCCTGGCATCAAAAACCTGGTGTTACTTAAGATAGTCAATATTCTGAAAGCGACTGGTTGCTGTTAATACAGAGCTCCAAAACTTAAAGGAGCAGATTTAACTTCAGTGTGTTATTCTTCTAGGTCTTTCTACCATTCCTCCAGGGCTTCCACCATAAGGAAAGAAGTCCCTGGACCAACATCCTCTAAGATGTTCATATGGACCAGTGGCCGGACCTCTTCATCTTACAGACACGATGAGAAAAGGTAAGTGCCCTGGGACTCTGGGTGCTTTTCAGATTATACTGACTATGCAGAGAGGATAGCAACAGAAAGCAGGAGGCAATGGAGCTTCATGTTTTGAAATGTGGGAGGGGCTCTATGCCGAAGGACTGGAGTATCAGACACTTGGCCTTTGTCCTCCTTGTACCTTACATGATCACTGGCACCACACAATTGGCAAAGGTTGTTCTCTGTCAAAAAGAACACATGCACCCACTCTCCCCTTATCTAACTCCAACTCTGCCTTCAGATATCCATTCCCAGCTTCCTCATCCTCTTTACCTAAACAGAATTTGCTTTACTCTGGTGAATTTCCAGAACCTTGCACTTTGCCTGGCATATTGTAGATGCTCAATAAACACTGACTGAAGTGACAAAAAATGCATTTCTGGGCACTGAGCATGTGTCAGGGAAAAAAAGCAGACATGTTGAGGTGGACAAATTCATGCAGCCCTCAAAGTCCTTGCCAGAATAGCCTGGAAGAAAGGAAAAATGGGGAATAAAAAGAAAAAAAAAAAGGTCAAAGATTACATTCATGAAAGACCAAATGACAATTATGCAGCTCAATCTAACTATCTCATTTGTATTTAGTGAGTAAATGTGTTCATAAAAGTGTATAGCCATCTTAAAATCATTTTTTCTCTGTTTGTTTCCTTCTTCCACATCTCTTTCTTTCTAGTTGACCTTGTATTATTACTTAGCTTAAATGAAGTTAAGTTTTAAACATAACTGCTTTTAGCAGACAGAATCTGATAGAAATCAAGATTGAGAAATGGTACTAGGCACAAGAAGGACCTGAGGGAGGTTTACTTGAATATTATTTTGAAAGCTTATTTTTCTTCTTAAAACCTGAATTGCCTTATAGATAAAATTACTTTAAAAAATTCCAAAAGCAAAGCTGTTCTTCACAATAATTATCTATTATAGTAAAAATGTGGAAGCAACTTCAATATTCACATTAGAAAATTTGTTAAATAAATGGGTACAATATATCACTTTCACTTTAAAATGTTTTGACATAATATTAGCTGTAAAAAGCAAGTTAAATTTTCCATACAAGCTATGATTTCAGTCACACACACACAAAACATACATGGCAAAAGTCTGGAAGAAAAAGCATAGTTTTCAGTTGTCTCTTTTCCGAATGCTTTACAGTATGTTATGTTAGCTTAATTATAGAAAAATAATTTTATCATTTTTAAATACTTAAAGTAAAATTGCAGTCCAGAGGTAACTTGGACTTTGTCTGAACAATGCCCCAGTGTTCCTCATGATATCAAACAGATCAAGTGAAAATATGTTTCTGTGTTCATCTGTAAGTTTTCACATTCACTTTTTTCTCAATGGTCAATCAAATTATTTTCCATTTGTTTTCCAATTGAATCATCTTTCAGCACAATCTTCATTGTAATGTTTTAAAGTTTCAGGTGTTATTTAAAACTTCTACATTTTGTATGTAATTTTCACATTTTGTTTATTTTAAAGGTCGTTATTAGTGAAGGCACACAAGGGCAGAGACCTGGCCCTGCAAGGGTCAGAACCATCCCCAGGGTTTTGCTGCCCCAAAGGAATATTGTGATTGTAGAGCCAGCCCTACATCAGAGTGGGTGAAGCGTGATATATTTTTTTCACCTTCTATTTACTCTCACCAAATAATTTAACTAAATACATTTTGATATTCTTTACATAGGACTTAACATTTAAAAAGCAATTACCAAATACTGTATGTTTCATATAAAATGTCATCTTAGCTTAAAAGATAGAAGTTACTATGCCCCTTTTATAGATGAGAAAATGGAGGCACAGAGGTTTTAAGTAGCTTTCAAGATTCCAACAATTAGCTAGTGACAGAACCAGGATCTGAACCCAAGCCAGTGTTCCCCTCCTTCAATTCACACCCTAAGCAGGCTCTTGTCAAAAATGATATATTTGGAACAGCCAAACTTATGAAGGGAAGTTGTGTTAAAGTAGAGCTGAAGAGTGGATATCACAGAAGATAAACATTTGACTGATGTAGCATCAATATTCATGATATTTAAGAGAACAAATAACTAAGTTATTATCCTGCATCGATAAGAGTCTATCACACTTAAATTACAGCTTTAATTTTTTTCTTTTCAAAGATGATTTTGGTAACTGCAGGATTTAAAATAATTAAAATATTGACTGTAAAGAAATCATTTTCAGCAAGCTTTATTTATGGCATGGGAGTGCCAAAGTGTATTAAATCCGTCTGCATAGCTTTGGCCTATAAAGTTACAGAAGCAAATGAAAAACATTTGGCCAACTAATGTAAGCAATAGATAGACCCTGAGGCGAAGCCAGGATCCCTGGTTGAATGGTGGTTCATTCGTCTTCTGCGTCTTTCTTGATTGCATCTTCATCTTCACTGCCTACTTCACAAATACTTGGAAGACTCAGATTTTAAGATTGACTCTTTGCAGAAACTGTTGTTCTGTTTAAGATGCGCTTGTGGCAGAAATCATGGTGATAATGAAGATGATGACGGCTAGTAATGAATCAAGATAACTAAGGTCTTCAAGTTAATTATTTGGAAATAAATTAACTAGATAGTCTGGCAGCGCTGTCCCACATTGCTGGCAATTGCTCCATCTTCAGTTTCTTCTCCGTCTAAAGCTGGCTTCTGTATGTGCCCCGTTTTTCCAGCTGTGTTCCTATAGCAATCCCAGGTCCAGGCAGCCAAAATCCTCTGCTCTGCTCCACTCCATGCTGCCCCTTCTGATTCAGCACCAAACTTGTCACGATGTTACATTCCCCAGGACACCAGGAAACCAGCCTAAGGACAAGCGCAGCAACTGAAGCCAATGGTTGTGTTGCTCAGAAGACACAGAAGCCAACTTTACTCTTTTTTTATTGCTTTATTCTTAAGCCATCTGCTAATATTCAAAACACTAGTTTCTATCTCCACCTTCTAGTCCACAAGCCCAAAAATATGAAGGAATATTTTTCCTCTAAACAAATGTCTTTGTTAAGTGAGCTTACTTTAATCCTTAAATTACAGATGGCAAAATGAAATGGCAGTAGTACCTAATTTAGAAATCAAACAGAGAAATTATTGAGCTAGGAATATTGCAAACTGAATATCAAATATTCTTTGCTTTTTTTATTAAATATTGAAATGATAAAAAGGAGTATTACATATATCAACATACAAGGAATGCTATCATAAACATCTTAGTACTCATTATTTAGCTTAAAAATAAAGCAATGAAAAATTGTGAAGCCCTTGAGGATATGTCACTGTTATTACCCTAATCCTTGTCCAACTTCCTACCCAGAAATAGTCACTATCCTGAGTTTTGTGTCCCTTGCTCCCTTGTTTTTCTTCATGGCTTTGTCACACTTGAATCCTTTTTGACTGCCGAGGCTTTGGAAAACTTATATAAATGTAGATATGGTGTATGTATTGTTCTACAGGTTGCTTTTTCCACCAACCATTATATTAGGATTTACCAACATCTACGTCAGAAGCTGCAACTCATTTTTCTCTGCTGAGTAGTATTCTGTTGTAGGAATACAACAGAATGCACGTCTCCTTGTGCACACGTACAACCATTTCTTATGATTATGTATCTAGCATGGAAATGGTTGGCCCGAAAGTATGAGTAGTTTCAGCTTTACCAGGAGCATCACCAGCATTTCACAGCCACCAGCCACATGATCCCCATGCTCTACAGCCTCATCAACACTGTGCACATTTTTAACTCAGTCCACAAGGCACTTTGATTTCCATCCTAATTTCCCGGATCAGTAAGAAGATGAAGACTTATTTCCTCAGTCCTTTTTTGTGATGTGACTGTTTAAATATTTACCACACTTTTCTACTGGATTATGCTTTTCTTATTGATTTACAGAAATTCTTCAAAAAATCTATATTAATCCTTCACTGTATGTGTCCAAATAGCTTCTCCCAGTTTGCGGCTTGTCTTTTCACTTTCTTTATATTTCGATAAACAAACATTCTTCATTTTCATGCATTTTTAAAAATATTTTGAAATCCCTTCCTACTCCAAGTTCAAAAGGAATTTTCCCACACAGTTTTCTAAATATTTTGTAGCTTTACCTTCCATAGTCAAGTCATTAGTCATCTGAAACTGACTTGTATGTGAAGTGTAAAGTAGGCATCCAGTTATTTTTTCTATATGGATAACCACTTGCCCCAGCACCATTTATTGGAGAATTTGTACTTTCAACCCTGGATCTAAAAACACACATGGGTCATATATTAATTTATATTTGCATGGACATGTTTCTGATCTCTGTTCTGCTGTACAGGTCCATTTTCACCTGTGCCCTTGGGCACATACTCTTCTTTAATGACACAGCTCTTTTTCTGTCTAAGAGCACTGGCGGCAAAAACTTCTTTCTGAAGATGCCCTGCTTACCCACATATGTGGGGAAAAAGAGAAAGCCCTTGAACCCAGACCCAATTAGCATGGGATTGTCTTGGAACTAGGAGAAACCAGGTCAGGGCCAACTCCATTAGTAGCCCAGGTCGGCTCTTCCATGAACGTCTTAGGATCCACAGGCTGTGGACAGGGACTCACCCCTTCCTTTGCTGAGATTTTTGTCAACACTTTCATAGGTTTTCTATCAGATTTGCAGCTGGCTCAGTGGGCTCTGCAGAAAGAGGTTTCCCTTTAAGGGGCTCTTTCAATGGAGGAAATGGGGAAATAGGTTTTGAGCTTATGAACTTTAGGATTATAATACATGTTGATGTGGTATAGCACAAGTCACCCTTCTTGTTTGTCATCAGGGATACATTTGCTATTTTTAGCCATTGGTACTTCATGGAAATTTTAGAATAAGCTCATCAAGCCATGCTTATCACATTTCCAAAAACAATTTAGGATGCTTACTGGTATTTTATGAAATCTATAAATGTATTTGTGGAAATTTTACATCTTTATCACCAAATCTGTCTCTAAATGTAGATTAATTTCTACATTGACTTAAGTCTTTCTTATGAAGTTCATAGTTGGGATGGACTCCTATACCAAAAGACAGATTAACAAGAGAAAAACAAGCAAGGTTATTAACACATGCAGTGCAGTGCATGTCACCAGGGAGAAAAGTAACTGTCAAAGCAGTGGCTTGGAAGTTTGTCTTATGTAGTATTTTAACAAAGAGCAATAAACTTTAGAGGAGTTACAAGACAAAGGAGAGAGCAGTTCCAAAGGTGGGAAAACTTTGGAAAGAAACTAATGGAGTGATCTATTCCTATATTCCTCTGACTGAGAAAGGTGCCTCCAGCCAAGCAGGACTTATAGTGTGTCTTTAGGAGGGAAAAGGGGATGAGAAACAGAAAGGTACTTTGTCATAGGCATTCTCTTTACTGCTTTTAAACACAGGAAAAGCTGAAAATCTCTTGGGGTTAAATTATTTTCAGCTCAACAGTCTTCAATATTTTAGGGAGAAATAATTTTGGTTCTTTTACCTAATATCGCCTAATAAAATTTTATTATTTCTTCAAAGAGAAATTGTACATAGTTTATTAAGACTTATCCTTAATTGCTTTCTTTTTTAAATTTTAAATGCATTTTATATTGCTGGTATATGGGAAGGCAATTGACTATTGTTTATCAGTTTTTTAGTTTGATGTTTATGCTAAATTTTCTTATTAATAGTTTATCTGTATATTCTTTTGAACTTTCCTCATAATTATATCATTGGTGAATAATAATTTTTTTTCTTTATCAGTAAATATACCATTCATTTATTTTCTTGCCTTATTATACTAGCTAGTAAATTAATAATTCATAAATAAAAAGCAATAGAGGACATTTTCATGTTGTTCCCTTTCACAAAGTAGATTCTTTCAATATTTCACTGTTAAGTATCAAATTTACTATAGGTAATTCCTCTATATCCTTTATTACATCAAGGATGTTCCTATCTATTTCTAACTTGATTCATATCAAGTTAGCTAAGAATAAATGAATGAATATAGTCATGAATGGATGTTAATTTTTATCAAATGTTTCCTCTACATTAATTACATTATCATATGATTCTAAATTTTTAATAAATTTATGTATCATATTACATTAATTTTAAAAATTAAATAATGACCAACATTATATTCTAGGATAGGATAGCCTTAATTGATCATGGCATATTTCACTTTTTTTTTTTTTTTGTGGTACTGGCCACTCTACCAGCTTTTTTTGTGTTGGGTATTATTGAGATAGGATCTCACAAACTATGCCCAGGCTGGCTTCAAACCACACCCTCCTGATCTCTGCCTCTTGAGTAGCTAGGATTACAGCCATGAGCCACCAGTGCCCAGCTGTATTTCACTCTTATATATTGTTAGATTTAGTGAATTAACTTGCTTTTAAATTTTGCATTTATGTTCATGGATGAGGTTGGCCTGTGGTTATCTATTGCATTTTGTTCTGATTTGGTTTTGATATCAGAATTTGCTAACTTCACAGAGATTGGATGGCATTCTTTCTTTTTCTATACTCTGAAATGATTTGTGTGACATAACTAGAACTCAGCTATAAATCATAAGAACTTGGTGTTTCCATCATGGTAATTTTTAAATTAATAATTCAATTTTTAATGGTTTAGAACCATTTAGGTTTTCTAGTTCCTTCTGAATCAGTTTTAGTAAGTTATATATTTGTAAGTGCTTACTGTATATTTCAACAAGATATATACTTCATAGTTTATAAATATTTCACTGTAAAGTCATCTGAAATACCCTTTTTGTATTTTGTAACTGTAAATACCTGCAGTTATGTTTGGTCGTTTGTTTTGGGTTTTTTGTGGTACTGAGATTTGAACTTAGGGCCTCCTCTTGCTAGGCTGACACTCAACTACCTGAAACACACCTCTAGCCCATTTTTGCTCTGATAATTTTAGAGATAGGATTGTGTTTTCTGCCCAAGCCAGCCTAGATGGAAATCCTTTTTTTATACCTCCCACCTTCTGGGATTGCAAGCACATACTACTACCCCCAGTTATTTTCCATTGAGATGGGGTCTTGCAAACTTTTTTGCCTGGGCTGACCTAGAACTTCAATTGTCCTGATCTTAGCCTCCCAAGTAACTTGGGATGACAAGCATGCACCACTGCAGCCAGCTATTGGTTGAGATGGGTGGTTTATGGACTTTTTGCCAGGGACTAGCCTCATACCAACATCCTCCAGATCTCAGCCTCCCACATAAATAGGTGTGAGCCACTGGCATCTGGTTGAATTATGTTTTTTAATTCCTGATATTTATTTCTCTATTTTTTCTTGATCAATCTTGTCAAAGATTTATCTATTTCTTTAGTCTTTTCAAAAAATTAAGTTTTGAATTCATTTATCCTTTTATATAGTTATCTTCTATTTATTACTGTTCATGTTTATTTCCTTCCTTATACTTTCTTTTAGCATTTTCTGTTTACCTTGTCATAATTTCTTTAGTCGACAACCTAGTACATTAAGTTCCAGGCTTTCTTCTTCTCTAATACAAGCAGTTAAAGCTATGTATTCCTATCTATGTATTGTTTTAACCACATCCACTAGATGCTCAGTTCTAAACATTTCCTAATTTCTATCAGATTTTATTCTATAACCCATGAATTCTTTGTGCTATATTTTTAGTTCCATATATATTGTTCCTCTAGTTTTTTTATTTATTTCTACCGTTATTGCATTAAAGCTAAATAATGTGGTCAATATAAAGATAATACTTCTGAAAGACTCATAGGTGCTAAAGATACCCTAACTTATCTGACCAATTCACATAATTTTCTACTTCTTTCCATATTTTCTACTAAACCTCTTATAAAATTTAACATATTCATGGATCAGGTAATAATAAATAAGAATTAAAATTTTAGAGAGACCATTGTATGACATGATGATCCAAAGGAAGAACTGAAAAGAAATAATTCCTGCTTCCATTTATTTAAACTTGCTTGCATCCTTATTGTCTTATCCATAAAACACAGGTCACACTATTACAAAACTTCCTGGAAATTCCCATGGATTAACAATAATGGTAATATTAAAATCACTAACAAAAACCCTCATGTTAGTGACAATACTGTCAGTTGTTCTCAAACTCAAAACCACATTGTTTCCAATGGAATATGTGCAGGATGCAGGGAGATAGGAGCTGACATTAAGTTAATCACATTGGGTCAGACTACTGCTTGAGGAACATTCACGAAATCTGGAACTAATAGAAGATGAGGATACACATAAAAAGGAGCACATCTCACAAACATGAAACCAAACCATGCCATGCCTGCTCTGCTTTCTGAGATAACAGGCTAGGTCTCTTAAGCATAAATGCATCGCACCTCTGCTCATTTCAACTCAGAAAACACTCAGTTCTGTTATCCACAGGCGCACCCTCATGAGATCTAACAGAAGGGTACTTCCTTGAAGTCTAGAAACTAGAGCTCTCAGTACTTGAAAAGTTTGATTTTTTTTTCTGGAAGAATAATAAATTTGTTGGTGATAGATCCCAATGAATACTAATGAAAAGAAAAAAGCCAGGAGCCTGTTCAAGCCACAGTTCCCATTCAAGCCATGGTTCCCTAGTTTATTTGATTTTAATTGACCATTCAGCCTTCCTGTGTAAGCTACCTCACAACTATGTTTCTTGTATCCATTTTCAGCCCACAGAAAAGCACATTTTATGAGCTTATTAAGTATAAAAACTGACCCCACAGTGATGAAGTTGTCTGTCTCTAAGAGCAATTCACTATTTCTTTGGTCATAGAAACATAAATTAAATATTAAACATGTTTAGCATTGTGTGTAAGTTCCTAAAGACTTTTCAGCCAAATAATTTCAGATATACTTAGTTCTTCACTTCTAATTCATATCATCCCTACTTCTCTTTTCTGTACTACCAGGAGCCCCCTCACCTTTCTGACAGTGTCAGGAACCAGCATGCTTTCCAGTCCTTTCCATGTCTGGGTACCTAACCTATCTTTTATTTCTTTGTCTAAAGAATACCGTTAAAACCCACAGTGTTGTTAGTTCTGAACACAAATAATGTCCAGATCTAAGTGTTCATCTCCTCTGCCACTTCTTTTTTTAACCCCTTTTTATCTAATACCTGAAACATTGGGGGATGGGTTATTTCAGAATCAGTCTCTTCGCCTCCAGATGTAAACCTTTCTAAACAACTAACCACACTAACACAAGTGATCTTGTTAAGTACAAGTTTAATCATTGTATTTACCTAAGCTATTTTAATGCCCCTGTCTATCTAACCAGCTAACTACCTGCCATCCCCCACCCATTAAATCCTAGAGCTCAACCACACCCAACTACCTTATTCTCTCACATGTGCCCAGATATTTTTCCTTTTCTCAGTTGTTTGCTCATCTAAGACTTGGCTCAGTCTGTCACAGGACTCTTAGCCATCACCAGTTACGTCAAGTCATGGCCCACAAATGGCAGGCTTCTAAAGCACCTTCATACTTATAAATCATGGTCTTAAACCAATTTATCTGCTACTGATCCTCCAAATTTTCCTATCAAGGGCTGTCCAATAAAGTGATGGCTAGTTTGCCTACAGCCAATCATTTTGGTGAAACTATTAAATTTGGCTATGTTACAAAAAATTTGTATGATCATTGTAACCTTTCATAGTTCCATCACAATCCATATTAAATTACTTATCAGAGACCAAAAAGTTCACAGGGGTCCCATAATTGGGATTGTAGACTCTCCTGCCCTGGCCCTCAGTCTCTGTAGCTATTGTCCCTTTTTGTCCCTCTCTCTTTCCCTCTCCACATCCCAGATACCCTCTGTCTCCAGTCCCCTCGGTGTCCTCTGGTCCTCCTTCAACCCTAACCTTGGTCATAGCTTCCTGATTTCTCTGCACCCTAGTCTCTCCTGCTCTGTTCCTAGGGGCCCCTTCTCCAGGTCAGCAGGCCTGACTGGGTGTTATTGATTCTTCTCTTCAATGTTCCCCAGTAGAAGTTTCCGCCATTCTTACCCAGAGCTCTCCTACTGCAGTAACAGAAACAGAGAAGAGACAAATAAAGCTTTTATAAAAGTTATCATCAGGGCTAAATCAAAACTGCTCAAATAAAAACTTCACTGAATCTTCAAAGAGCTGTTAAAAATCTCCATCCAAAATCAATTACTATAACCTCTGTGAATAGATAACAGAAACAAGTCTTGGCTAATTGATACAATTGAAAATCATCAAAGTGGTTACAATATGAAATTGGCATAAGAATCTCAATGATGCCAAAATGTTAGGAAAACAGCAAATAACTTGAGGATTTGAAAAAAAATCACTGAAAGGCCCCCACATGAAATGCTAATTTCTATATCTATTAGAAGAATATCTTAACACACATATTCAAGAAAGGTATATCTATGAATATATTCATAAGGTTATATTTATAAAGAGACTGTGAATCTTACTATGAAACTTAGCTTTTAAAAAGAATCAAATGAGTGCTGGGACAGGCTCAAGTCAGAGCTCTTGTCTAGCATGTGTGAAGCACTGGGTTTGTCTAGGGCCATACCATTCTGAACACATCTCATCTCATCTAAGGCACTGGGTTCAATTCCCAGTGCCACCAAAAAGAAAAAAAACTTAAAATACTGCTAAGAATATATTCATAAGATCAACATTCTTTAAGATTAAATGTTTCTTAAAATATAGTACTAAAATATTCCAAAGAAAAATTTATTCATATTCATTTATTTTATATTCAAAATAATACTCCTTAAAATAAATCTTATTAAATCTGTAAGTATGGTAAAGTAGAAAGATTATGTTTATTTAGTGAACTGATCCCTCAATAAATTGGCTTTTGGTGAATTAGACTTTCAGTAACTGATCCTTTGGCAAATTGGCCCACAGTGTATATTGCCTTGCTTCTCTTTTATACTCCTCTCTAATCAGCCTCCATGCCTTCCTGGAGCTCTTTCAGGATACCATGTATTCTTCTCTTTGTATCCTTGGAATTAGCACATTACATTGCATTTTATTAAGACTCAAAAATGTTATAGCAGGGCGAGGTGGTGCACACCTGTAATCCCAGAACTGGGGAGGCTGAGGCAGGAGGATCATGAGTTCAAAACCAGCCTGGACTACATACCATCTCTCAAAAAAAAAAGACTTAAAATGTTGATGAATGAATGAATTCATAAATGTCCTTTACCCTACCTTAACATCAATACATTTTTCCCTATAGGATAGGATACCAAGGTGAAAGCCAAGGAGAAAATCTTTCTTGTACTTTTTACTCTTTATATCCATTTTTGTATATATGTAGCCTTATAACTAATTTGCTTATGAATTATACAGAGTCCTAATATCAAATTTAAAGAAATTATCCAAATATCAAGCTTAAAATAAAATTATTCTGTTGACTATTGCCTGAGATAAAAATGAAACTTTATTATAAAATTGTAAATCTTTTGTTTAAGATATTTATCACAAAGACTTTTGTTATACTTGGGCTTATCCCATAGATTTAGTATGTGTATGTAGCAAAGTCTAAGTCTTATATATCTAGTATTTGTTGTTGTTGACATGTATGAATATCATCTTTTGTCCACCATATTGACTCATGGTTCACCATGAAGCCAAAACTGCCTCGAGAGAGCTCTCCTAGGACATGCCAAGGCTGGATATGCTTCCAACAGTCAAATACTTGCTCTATACCAATAGTCGGACAGCACACCTCTCCAAAACTGAGTTTGTAACCATGCCTCAGCCTCATTATTCCTTCCAAGCATTCTACTTCAATGAATTATACTGGCCTTTGTTTCTGTATTTCTCCTGACAGCCCTCACCCCCGTCAGGTAGATTCATAGGAAATAGACACAAAGAGCCAAAGGAAGATGAAATATCAGCTCTGTTAGTGGCAGCACAGTAAATCCCCAACATACAAGTCTTCATGGTATAAAGTATGATACTTAGGCCTGAAACCCAAATATAGCATTGTGTTCCTTCTACCTACCACTGAAGACAACTGGGTGTAGAAAGGACCATTTGACTAACCCATTCACACATGAAAACCCAAGGTACACCATGCCTCAACAAAGAGAAGCACAAAAGAATTTTTTTTTAAGCATGCCACATATGAGCAATAACCTCCAAGCTCACTCAAGAGACAGACTTCACCCTCTGATTCATTCTCAGGTTCTGGCCTATCTCACCATCAGATTAGTTACTCCTCCACCTGAGCTTAGGATATTAAACTTGTGGGAAATGGGTCTACAAATTTATAGTCAGTCTTTCTCCTTACCTAGCAAGGTCACCAAAAGTTCTCTGTTTGGAATCTGGAAATGTAGGAAAATAAGGATTCCAATTTACCACTCTCCACCATTTCCCATCATCCAAGCCAAGCACTGAGATATAAATTTAAACTACCTACTTTTTCTCATTTCCTTATCATTATCTATATTCTGTCAATCACCAGATCCTGAAATTTTATCTTCTAGGTATTTCTCCATATAGCTTTTTCTTCTATCAATGCTACCTCGATTCCAGATCCAACCCTCATCATCCTTTGCCAACAATGCCGCAACAATCTCCAAATTCACCTAATTTAAAGCTTGTCCCATTTCTAATCTAATCTCCACACAGAAGCCACAATGATTACTCTGTAACTCAATTCTGATCATTTCACAGCTTCCCATTAACTACAGGATTAGGGCCACTCTCTTTAGAATAAGTTACAAAACACTTCATGACCTACCTACCTACCTTTCCAAACATACTTGCCCCATTTCCCTATCCCATGCTCTTCCCAGTAACATACAGGAGTTGGAGTTTCAGAAACTCACCATGCAATTGCAAATCTCCATTCCTTTATTCATGTCATATTTTTTTTTCAACTCCTTGTCTTATTTGGTTAACTCTGAATCAGCCTTGGAGGTTCCATTTAAGATGTTACTCCTTCAGAAAGCCATCTCTAACCTCAACCTTTGCTTCCTATCCTGTACCCTTAAGCTGAGGAAATTGCTCCTCTCCTATACTGTCATAGCACTCTATGAGTGACTTCAACATTTAACTCACCATTCTATGTTGATATTTATTTTCATATCTGTCTTCTTATTTAGTAGGGACCATATCCTCAGAAACAAGAGTTACCAGCATTTACAATAAGTTTGTTGACATAACCTGAACCCTTTATTCTTCCAGATTATTCATTCATTCCTTCACTTATTCACTAATTCATAATCATTTATTGAATTCCACCCACTTACCACTTTCATTTTGCTGGGTAATATTCTGATTAACCAGATGCCTATGGACTGTGTGGAAATCAATCACTAACCACCACCAACCCTTCCCATTCCAGAGCATATGAAGAACAATTGTTAACAATTTTCAAATTGTGATTTGTTTTTAAATCACCCATTTGAATCATTTTCATACCCTTCGTATTCTGGCAACATAACTGACTGATTATGCTTTGCTTATTTTATGGGTGTAGAGTGACATAAGTGATGCTTTGTGACAGCCTAATACTCTAGAGCTGTGAGGCTATTGCTCACTCCTTGATGGCTTCATGTGTGGGAAATGCAAATCTCAATGGCAGCCATCACAGTTAAATACATGTTGATGGATAATATTAGCAAAGTAACAACAGATTATTATTTTACAGCAGGTCTTTAAACCCACTCAGCCTTAGCCAGTCCTTCCTGCTTCAGAAGTCTTCCTGCCCACTGGCTTTCACTACTAATGGGTACCATTTTTTTTAAGTTCATAAAGGGTCAAGCAAACAAAAATCTCAGAAAAAGAACAGGGAAACTTAGAGGCTGAGTGATTGCTAGTTTGGAAGACAAAA
Organism: Castor canadensis; assembly: GCF_047511655.1. NCBI lineage: Eukaryota > Metazoa > Chordata > Mammalia > Rodentia > Castoridae > Castor > Castor canadensis. The sequence continues at coordinate 90,528,599 of NC_133390.1, read as the reverse complement.
GCAGGGAAGGCTAGCTAATCTAAGGGCACTCAGCTAGGGATCTGGAATGTCATGAAAAATATGGTCTTTCCAGGCCTCTGGCAATGATAATGAACAGCCAAGAGTGAGTGAGAATGGGAGAAATTGAGGGAGGACTTGGCCATAAAAAGATAATGAACATAGGCACCTATTCAGCTGCCTCCTACAATGTGCCCACTCCTCAAGGAAAGAGTAAAATTTATACAAACTGCCTCATGAGGAGAGCTTTAAAATAACAATGACAATGATAAACTAACCAGTTGATTTTATGCACTGATAACTAGATTAATACATACTGTACCCTAAAGCCTTTTGAAACTATATAAGTATATACATACTCTAACATTTTTATGGAGAATCAAAATATTTAACAACCAGCCCAGAATCAACCAGTCGTCAGAACAAATGTCTACATGAACACCAGTAGGACCACTTGGAGCACAGAGTTACATATAAGCCTTGAATGTGCACACACTTCGACAAACAACAAGCATCTCTTCCATCCCCTGAAAAGTTGAGTACTGTATTCTACCCTGATTTCTTTCCCCAAAACATGATTGTTTTGTAATAAAAATCTTAAAGGAAAATCTGAAGTCATTCTTGTGCGTATTGGCTTTTTGTTTAAAACTGAAGAAGAAAGCTTAGGGTACTTTCTTATCCATTTTAATCATTTTGTTTGTCCTCTTGTTTCTGACCCAAAAGTCTAGCAACTTCCCCACTCCTACTGCCCTTCAATCCAAAACTTCCCTGTCAAAAGAGAAACTGAGGCAGCAGAACTGTATCTCACAGTGATCAGCCTTGCTGGAATACCTGAGAATTGCCTTCTTCCCACACTTCTTGTGCATCTCCCTGGGCATCCAACACCCTAGAGTTTTCTCATTTTTTTTCTGCCATCTCCTCTTTGTTTCAGATCCAATCCTCAATACCCCAGCTTTATGCCATTCTGTCTTTTAGAGATAGAATGGCAAGTTGTTTTAAGATGTTCTCACAATTACTTCATCAAACCATAGCTCCCTACCCCATTTTTAAATGGGGACATTTATTAATGACCACGTGCCAGTCCTCAGATATTCACCTACTTCATAGTATTAGCTATTATAATGCACTGAAACATTATTTCCACTGTGTAGGAAAGTGGGGGTCAGAAGCACTCAGGAACTTGTTATTGCCCACATAGCCTGTAAGCAGTGATATCAGAGTTTGAACTTGGGAGACAGTTTGAGTCCAACCTCGTTTTCATTTGTCTTATGTTGCTGCTCTAAAACAAACAAAAATTTATTGATAGAACTGTTCAAATTTATGGAGGCTGGCCTTGATTTGACTAACACTTTTCTGTCTCACCTGAATACTTACATGTATAAGAAAAAGAAGGCTGGTTTACCACCTCACATCTCCACTTATAAATCTCAGGTCAATAGACCCCTAAGCTAACATAAGCTTGAGACAAATGGTAACCATAATAATGTCTATCTAGCCCTACTGAGGGAACATAGGGACTAGATTGATACATTCTTGATATATCTTGCCACTTACTTGAATTAAAACTTTTTTTTTGGTACAGGTGTTTGAATTCAGGGCTTCATGCTTGCTAGACAGACACTGTACAGCTTGAACCACTCCACCAGCCCTTGAATTAAAACCCTTAAGTAGATATTCAGAAATTATAAAAGGTATCATTCATGATCACTTTGATAAATGGTAAAATCAACAAACCCAAAGCATTATTTTGAAGGTTGAGGAGAGTACTTTCTTTCTCTAGAATCGGAGAGAAGGAAAATTAATGTACAGTTAGATGTGAGCCCCCCAAAAAAGTAGGGTTCATGTCTACTGAGAGTTGGTGCACATGTGTGCATGCATGTGCTTGTATGTGTGTACATGCATGCATACATGTGTACATGTGTGTTGCTGGGATCCAGTTGCACTCAGACAGGTTCAGGGGCTCCTCTAGGTCTTAGGAAGAGAGACCTAGGAAACCCTAGTAAGGGACACACTTACTCTCTAGGGGCATGCTGATTGTCTGTGAACATCATGTAAGACCTTATTGTTTTCAACTTCAGAAATATCTACCAAAAAATCAGAGACCATGACCTCCTGGACAAAAGGAAAACAGTCACAGCACTGAAAGCTGGAGAGGACCGGGCCATTCTCCTGGGACTGACGATGATGGTGTGTTCCATCATGATGTACTTTCTGCTGGGAATCACACTGATGCGCTCATACATGCAGAGGTAATGCCACTGAGTGGCTGGGACGCTAGACTGACTCCTCCTCTCTCCTCCCCATTGCTCACTCAACTCTAAGGTCATCTTTCTCACCTTCGTTCCTAATACCTTTCAGAAGTGCCTGGTGTATAATATTTACCAGTGATGTTATCTAATAATAATGATAGGGATGGTACTATGTATAAACTACCTACTAAGTGCCTGTGACTTTTCATACATTATTTGTTTCATTTTCACAACCACTCTAATAAAGTAAGTATGAATATACTCATTATAAAAATGGCAAATTTGAGGCTCAAAAGGGATAATTTGTTCAATGTCACATAGCTCTGGCAAATGGCAGAGCTAGGATTCAAACTTATATCCCACTAATTACAGGGTCCCTAATCTCACCACCTCACACTTTCTCTGCCCTCATTCCTTTTCCACCCTACCCAACCCATACCCCTCCATCACTCTCTACATCAGTTCTCAATTGCACATTCCAACTTCCTCAGGAACTTTGAAAATGCTGATGCCCAGACCCCATCCCATCACCGCAGCAGATTAGATTAAATTAGTTTGGAGCAGGGCCCAGTCATCAGTAGCTTTTAAAGTTCTCCAGGTGATTTTAATATACCATCAAGGCTGAGAAATATTGCTATGCATCAATCTTTTAAAATAACAGATTCTGAACCCTTTTCATTCTCATGTTTGGCCTAGGCATACTGAATAGAAAGGGAGGCAAATAATTAGTGAGACCACTAGTGTGTTTCCTCCTGAGTAAGCCATGTGATAAATTCCAGCAGCATCTCTAGCTCACTGCAGTCTGTAAACTGGACCTTTGGAGCACAGGTGAGCCCATTGTTGCTGGAGCTAACGGGGGAAAGTCTCACAGTGGTTTGGCTTAAAGAAACAAGACCCTTTCAAATAAAAAGTTGAGGTTTTTTGTCCAAAAGAAAATCAAACCATTTTGTGGCATTCATTTGTCTATCTAAATTAATACTTTCATTTTAGAAGCAAAATCTAGCTGAAATACACTAATTTGCTAAAATTAAGGCTTCATCTTTCACATTCGTGGCTGTTCTGCTCTGTTTCTCTGCTGGCCTTCAGCTGTGCTCTTTCTCAATGAAAGTGCTGATGCCTTCGCTGATTCCAAAATCTCTTTCAGATCCTCACATCTGCTTAGACTCATTTAACACTTTTTTTCCTCATTGTATTAGCAAAATCTGTCCATCCATGTTCCAGGAAAATATAATTTGCCGTAGCAGAGTGGATCAAGTTTAGTATCCTACCTCTGGCATAAAACTTGACATATGCAACAGTGTGCCGGATGCACAGCCAGCAAAAGGACAGAATATTAATCTGCACAAAAATATGTTGGTTCCCAATCACTGTGGTAATCAGCTTGTGTCCAGAAGCAAAACATTGATTGCTCGTGATATATCCTAATTACAAATGCTTGCCTTGATCACAAAATTAAAGGTATTTTAAAATGAAAGTTGACCAGTGGGCAACAGGAATCTTTCCAGTTGAGAATGTCCATAACATCCTTATTAACCCATTAGCCTGCATAAAAGGGTTTCTTTTGCACGGTGCTCAAAAAGACAGCACAGTATAACAGAATGGCTGTGGACCTAATAGAAATAACTGTATTGGGTAAAATCACAATTTCCTTCAGTTACCAGCAATGTGTTCTTGCATATCTTGCCCGATTTAACTGACTCTCAATTCAATTGCCTTTAAAAAGAATGAATACCAAGTTATAGAGTTGTTGAGAGAACTAACGAAGATAATTTATGTAAAGCACCAATTAAGGGGAAAAGGGATGTAATAAGTGCTCTTGCTGTAATCAAAGGGTTGAGATCTTATTTCCCTTATTTAAAATGACTTCAGGGCACAATATCACTGTCCTTCCATCTGTCAAGTTGGACTCCAGCCCAACTTCTCCTTCTTGTAGAGAAGCAGAGGTCAGGGTTGGGATGAAGAAAGTACAAAGTGAAACCTAGCAAAAGTAAGGACTGGAGCACAGTGAGAAGCTGTACAATGTAGAAGTACAGCTATACCTGTAGAATACAGGTTATTACTTGAAACATGCCTTATACTTTCCAGTGAATTCAATAAGAAAAATAAATAAATAAAGCTTACTGTGTCCAATGGTTGCCATTGAGAAAATTCTCAGGTGCCAAAGTTTGTATATACTATGTTGTAGTTTGCCTAAAGCTTCTCTATTCAAAGGCATACACTTTACGCAGATGGGTGTGTTACAGACTTAGAAAAGACTCCTCGGGTTTAGGAGCTGAGTAATGATCCCCTTCGATCATGCCCTCCTTGCCAATAGCCCATGGGCCTATGTGTCTTCTCCCCTTTCTCTACAGTGTGTGGACTGAAGAATCTCAATGCACCTTGCTGAATGCATCCATTACCGAGACCTTCAATTGCTCCTTCAGCTGTGGTCCAGACTGCTGGAAGCTCTCTCAGTACCCCTGCCTCCAGGTGTACGTGAACCTGACTTCTTCTGGGGAAAAGCTCCTCCTTTACCACACTGAAGAGACGATGAAAATCAATCAGAAGGTAGGAGCTCAGCACACCACATTCCAGGCATCCCACAGAGTTCCAAGCCAACTCCTTTCACTTTGAAGTTCCCTTTTGCCAGTATTTCAAAGGAAAATACCACCAGGAAGTAGGCCCTGCCTCTTCCATTCAAGGAACTCACTCCTTGATTTTGCCCTGGGAAATATTTCCCCTGCAAATTGCGGACAAGTCATTTCCCCATTTTGTGGTAGAGCAGTTATGGCTTTGACTCCCATTGGGAAGGATAATGTATCCTTATTTATACACAAATAGACTAGTCTTTAAAGCAACTACAGAGCGTAATCAGAGATGCACACTAGTATTTAGAAGTCACCTGGTAAAACAATGTTTTGCTTTTCTACAGTCTTTCACTTTGTTCTGTTACCTTGAGGATACAACTTAACCTCTCTGATCCTCAGCTTCCTTTTCTCTAAAAAAGACAAGAATAGCCACCTTGCAAGGTCATTGTAAAAATTAGAATAGAGTATGTAGTATTGAGCAGATCACAGTACCTAGAACAGAGAGAACTTCAACCCATGGTCACAGTGTCACAGTGTTACAGTGTGTGTGTGTGTGTGTGTGTATGTGTGTGTGTGTGTGTGTTTCTTCATGTATGTTGGGTTCATAGAGGCTGAATTTAGTTGATGCTCAACACATGTGTATTGTATTAAAACTATATGTGAAATTTACATTTATAATGTTTAGGATGACCAGCAATATTTCAGCCAACCCACCACTATCAATTTTAAGTACATTGGGTTTTAGACTTGCAGTAGCATAGATCAAGACAATCTGATACCAATTTGACTTCAGTAAGACAATTGGCTCTTATTCCCAGGAAACAACCCTCATGAACTCTAATCTTCCTGAAAAATTTTTTCATTACAAATGCTTATACTTAAATGATATAGCATTAGTTATTGGGAGAAATGTGGTCACTTAGATGTTCAATACTAGAACACAGGGAGTAAGGAGGACTTGTCTCTGATATATTGACACAAAGTAAGGAAATTCACTTTGTAATTTGGTTATAATAACTTGAAAGAATTATTGCAAATATCTCTAAGGACTCGCCTTAATGAATATTTCAGAGAATGTTATTTGAAAACGTTTGTTCTGGTTTTCTTTCATTTGTAGTAGTCACAAACAACAGCAGTCCTAACCTTGTGCTGCACACTCAGGTTCTTCACAGGGTGTTTGTTTTTTAAGATCTTCCCTCAAAACAGATTCTTAAATCAAAGCTGACCTATAATGATGAATGCCTATAAAACTCTCAAATCTCCAGAGTAGTGAAAAATGGCCAAGGTTGGATAAGCATTTAAAAAGTGGGAATATTTGTTTCTTCATTTTGACATTTCACCACTACAGCCCTGTGAATGCATTACTTGGGTTACAAATAGGGAGTGAATGTACCATTATAAATCCCAGTTATATATTTAGGACCAGTGTCTTGTCTGCTGTCAGCATGATCCTAGGTCATCATTTGGTTTATTTGTCCCACTATCTTGTTTTTAAATGTAAACTATAACACACAGAAATAACCATAAAAAGAAAAAGTGTAGCTCAAGTACTTATTATAAAGAGATGCTCCCATGTAACCACCACAAAAGTAATACAGTAAAACATTCCTTTCACCAGAAAAAGACCCTGCATGCCCTCTCCCAGTAATTTTAGGTGATGCTCCCTGTTGAAGATAACCTCTATCCTGGCCGTATGGCAACTACTTTCATATTTGTCTTTGTAGTTTTATCATGAAACCACATATCCTTAAATACCATATTTTAGCTTTGCCTCATTTTAAAACATTACATAAATGGCATCATATAGAATCCTTTCACTTGTCTGTCTTCCTTCACACAGCATATTTGTTGGAGTCATTCCATTTGATTGTAGTTTATTCATTTCCTTTACTATACCACATTCCATTGCATGAACAGGACAGTTTATTTATTCACTCTGGTTGAGTTTTCTATAGTTTGGGGCTATTACAAATAATTCTGCCATGGATATTCCTATATGTATCTTGGTACAGAAGAATACACATTTCTGTCAGGTATAAACTTGGGAATGAACTCTCTAGATCACAGAGTATATACATCTCTAAGTTTAACAGATGATGACAATTAGTTTTTCAAAGTGCATATACCTATATAATTCCCCACTATCCCTGTGGATATGAGTTCTTATTGCTCCAAATCTTCACCAAAATATGTTACCATCTGTAATTTTAATAGTTACTGTGGTGATACTTTCTTCTGGTTCTGATAACTAATGCTGTCAAGTGTCTTTTCATTTATGTCTCAGTCATTTGAATATCCTCTTTTGTGTAATACCTATTCAAGTCCCTTGCCCACTTTTTCATTGGATTTTTTGTTTTTCATATTCAAATACAACAAGGTGATTCAGCGACTGAGCGGCTGAAGCAGAAGGATCACTTAAGCCTGGGAGTTCAAGACTAGCCTGGGCAACATAGTGAGACTCCCTGTCTCAAAAAACAAGCAAACAAACAAAAAACTGAAACAACTAAATGCAAAACCTCTGCTGGTTATACATGTGTCAAATATCTTCACTCATTATATGACCTTTTCACTCTCTGAACAATGTCTTTCTTTTTTTTTAGGTCTTTTTTTATGTCCTATGATCTATTTTATTTTTTTTTTTAATTTTATTATCATATTGTTGTAATAAGGGTACACTGTGATATTTACAGAAGTGCTTACACTATATCTTAGTTAAATTCACCCCCTCCATCATTCTCTTTACCCCCCACCCCCATTCTTAGAATAGTTTCAACAGATCTCATTTTTCCATTTTCATATGAGTATATAATAATTCCACAATATATATCCTTTCCTTATATCATCCCCATTCTCACTGGTAGCATCCTCCAGATAGGACATGATTTACATTCCTGTCCTCTGCTTTTGAGGAAACAAAAGACATTTTTGTTTGTTTAAGATATCTATACAGATAAATCTGTCAGAGCCTTTGTCTTGAACTTCCAAGCCTCTAGAACTGTGAAAAATGAACTTATATTGTTTAGAAGCTAAAAAAAAAAAGATATCTATACAGAGAGTTTCATTATGACATTTCCACATATATATGTATTCTATCCCATATTGATTCATACCCTCCATTTTTCTCTCTTCTATCTTAGTCCTCTTCTTATGGTGAGTACAGAAGAATTAAAAATTCTGTATTCATTTACATACAGAACGTTCATCACCCATATTCACCTTCTTTACTTCCTTTTTTTACTCTCCCCCTCCTGTTAGTGCCCTCCCCTTAGAGTGACCTGTTTTTCATTCTATCCTTCATTGTTTAGGTGTCTTAAACAATATCTTTCAATGGAAGAAGTTTCAAATTTCAGTGTAGCCACATTTTGTTAATCTTTTCCTTTTTGTTAGTTCTTTTGTTGTTCAGTTTAATAAGTCTTCATAACAACATAAAAATCATTTTTCTCAATCATCTTCTAAAAGCATTATTGTTTTTCCTTTCACATATAAAGTAAAATTGTCTCAGTATTGATTTTTATGTAAGGGTTAAGTTTATTCATTTCTTTATTTTTGTTTTTCATAAATAAAGCTTTAAAAGACCAGTCCAGTTTTAAAAGACCACCCTTTCCTCCCTGGATTGTTTTTATAATCCTACTTACCCCTCTCTTTTTTCTCAGAAGTTATCTAGATCTGCAACTATTCTTTTAGCCTAGAGATTAGCCTAGAGATTACAATGGCAGTTTTAAATAATTGAAGACATTAAAATACTTGAACCCTAGTTGTTATTTTCCTGACCTACATGTTATCATTTTATTCTATATTTGCTTTAAGTTCATGTAGACATCATTATTGTTGTCATATGCAGCAAATATTTATTTATATGGGCCCTTGAGTTCTTCCATTTTCATTATTCTTAAGTTCTTTATGTCTGATCTTCCATTTGGGATCATTTTTCCACTGCCTAAAGAATACTTTCTAATTGGAAATTATTTTAGTGCAGTGTCTAATCTAAAGAATTTCTTCAGTTTTCATTTGTCCAAAAATATTTTTTTTTCTTTTATTCTTGAAAGATACATTCACTAAGCACAAAATTCTAATTTAGCTCTTATTCTGTTGCCATTGTCTTCTGGTAAGCATTGTTACTATTCAGAAATCAGCCCTCAGTCTGCTGCTGCTTCCAAGGTAATCTTGGCCTATTTTAAAGATTATTTTCTTTGGTTTTCTACAGCTTAGTTATTATGTGCCAAAGCATGCAGTTATTTTTATTTAGCTTTATTAACATTTCCAGGGTTCTTCCTCTTTTCTTAATGTTTTCAATTTTTAAAAGCTCTCAGTCATTATCTCATTAAACATTGCCTCTGCTCTCACTCTGTCCTCTTCCCCTTCTGGCACTCCAATTGGCATAAGCTAGGTTTTCTCACTATAGTCCGTCTGTCTCACTTTCTTTTTGCCCCTTCCTTTTGTCACTGTTCACTTCATTCTGAATATTTACCTAGTTCAGCAATACTTTCCTCAGTTCTGACAAGTCTGTTAATCTCATCTATTGAGTTCTAAATTTCTCTTATTGTATGTGTAACTCTAAAATATCTAGTGCGGTCTTATTTTTACCATTTTCAACTTCCTGAAATATTCTAATTCTTGTATTCTAAACCCTTTAACATAAAAGGTAATATTATGGTTGTTTTGATGACTTCAGTATCTCAAATCCCTATGTGCCTATTCCATTTTTTTCTTCTCTTGTTGTCTTACACTGTCTGGATTTTTAAAATTAGTTTTCAGAAATCATATTTTCAAAACTATTTATAAAAATAACTTTAAGCAAAAATTCACAAGCATGATTATGTCATGATGTTATCTTTTCCAAAAAGTATTTTTATTTGCTTCTGCCAGGTCCCTGGGGACCATATTTAGCAACACCAAATTCCAACTTCACGAACTGAGATATTCAAATCTAAACTGCCGTGCCTTTGAGGACCTCCTTCAGGTTGAGCATTGTTCCTGGGATGCAGCCCTGGAGTCCCACCCCAAAGTGACTACAAGGGTCATCAGGGCTCCCACTTGATAAGTTTCAATGGTAATACATGTCCATACCTCTGCAAGGCTGTCAAAAACACCAGGAAGTCCCTTAGACTCTCAGCCACCTTCTACAATTAGTAAATGCTCCCAGGGACAAGGGCACCAAACACTTGGTGTACTTTCCTGACCTACCAGTTCTTTACTATTTACACAGATAGCCTCTGCTTTTAATCAGAAATATGCATTCTGAAAATTCAGTTATGTCCATGTCAGAGGATTATTTAACTACTTCTGTACAGCTCGAGGAGCATTTAGGTTATTCCTGACAAAGAAAAACTATTCTCAAAGTCAACCTCCCCTTCCTGTTAATCTCCCCCAACCTTACCAAAATGATAGTCTTTCTCCCAGTTACCAAGAAATGGGCACAGTTTTGTTGAGATCCATAAGGCACTACTGACAATGTGTTGACCTGAGACAACAGGAGGCAAAAGGATATCAATTAAGCTGTCAGCATTTTTGTAGAAAGACACACAAAAGCATTTTAATTTTAAATTCTCACACTCTCTCATATTTTTTCTTTAGCCTGTAAACCCAGTACCTAGCTTCTTGTCAACAGTACACAGAAGCTGATAAGAGGGTATGAACTTGTGGAGCATTTGGCTGACTTATGGTCTCTGGGAGCTGCAAGTGGGCTCCAGGGCCCCTGCTTCCCTTAGCCACCAGGCTGTCACTAAAATCATAAACAGCACCACAGCATTAATCCACTATAGTTGTTGCTTGTGAATTCCTCAATTCTGATCTCCTTTGGGAGTTTAAACTCTTTAACTCACCAAGGATTCTCAAAAACATACTTGTCTTGTTTAAAGGTAGATTAAAGATGCAGTTTGTTGCAAAATAAGAAACTGTATCCAATTTTTGGCATGCATTATAATATCATATATATATGATTTTATATAATTGTCATAGGGAATACAGCTATTTTAGTGAAGAATAAGTTCCATAAATTAGCCAATTATCTGCAACTCCAAGTCCAGCTTCATTTTGTCACCCATTCCAAAGCATCATGCTTATACCCCAGATTTTCTCAACCTCAGCACTATCAACGTTGACATTTAGGGTGAGATAATTCTTTGTTGTCTGATGGTGAAGTAGAGGTCTTCCCTGTGCACTATCAGATATTTTGTACCTGTCCTCTACCCACTAGATGCCTAGCACTCTTCCTAATCCAGTTGTGCCAGACCGTGGCAGAATTAACACCTAAATTTTATTTATCTTTACATTTAGATGCTGTGAGATCCTGAAAATTGTACAAAGCTCACAGTTCTTCTGCATGGGATTGGCAGGGTATAGAAAAAGGGGAAGAATATGAAATTAAGAATATCAATAAGAGGGATTCAGCATTTATTAAATGTCCACTATGAAGTACATGCCAAGTACTATGCTAAAAAGTATATAAAATTCATCTCATTTACTCCTACTCCTAAAATAATAACAGCCATATAATATTTTACGTAAAATACCTTATTTAACTGCAGTAGCAATCCCATTTTATGATAATAAACCTGAGTTCAGAAAATTAAATAAGTTTCCCAAAGTTATGCATTCACCAACTAGATGAATTAAAATCTAAAGCTCTTTACTTCATTTTTCTGTCTCCTAAAGGGAAAAACATCAGAGCATCATTTTGAAAGAGTAAACTCAAGTGTTCTGAAAAGTCCAAATTCTATGAAATCTTTTTCCTTCTGATGGCATATTCTGGTGAATATATGAAAACCTACACTATTCCATCATATTCCATAAGGTGCTTAGAATCAATTAAAAGGCTATAAGAAAGGAATAGAAGTATGCATAGATAACTCTGCGGACTGTCAAGGAAGTCCTGGGTGTGTATGCAGCACCAGTTTACACAGACTGGCTATAAAGCAGACAGAAGCTCACTCTGGAAAGAGTAAAAAGAGAGTCAGAAAACATGCCCTGAAATTTGACATCTACTGTTCACATAATTAGCACCTTAGAGTTTAAGTTTAGTCGTTCTACATCAAAACTGAACTCTAGAACAGAGGAGAGTACTTCCATGCAGAAACAAAAGGAAGAGCATAAGAAGCTGACATAATCCTTGATGCTTTTGAGCATCAAGAAGAAAAGCAGAGTTGGGGAGGAAAGAAATTATTCCTTTCCAATGCCAAGAAAGAAGATCAAGGTCAGATTAGTTATCTGGTTCACTCTGGGTCAAATCAGCCCATTGTGCACTTGGGGCTTCATGGTTCAGGTTAATCTGAGTATTGACTAATCCCAAGGTTCTAGACAATTTCTATCTCATTAGTGGATTTCTGGATCTTTTAAACTTTTCTACTCCAAATCAAGTGTAAATGCCATAATAGATGCAGGAGCTTTTGAGCAAATACAATAAAAGAAAACCTCTCTCTAGGGGGAACTTTTTCTCAATAACTGAAAGAAATGGCCATACACAGGAAAGCATGAATTCTGCTCTCCTTTCCTCTACCAAACAGCTCTGCTTGTCAAAATCAAGCAAGACACTAGAAATGAAAATTAAACAAGTCTGAAGTAATTGTGGGGGGAGGGAGATTCACCACTTCAAAAGTGATGGCAAAAGGGGGGAGAAATGACCCAAACATTGTATGCATAAATGAATAAAAGAAAAAAAAAAGTGATGGTAAGGGAAAGAGTGTCTACTACTCTGTCCATCACTAATGTAAGGAATTCAAAAGTTCAAAATATACTTGTGGCCCAGGGTAACCCAAGACTACCAGGTGTGGATCTCCACATTCTTTAAATATAGGGATTGTCTTACACTCTAGCAAAACACAAAGTATAGCATATTGTATATGCTTAAAATAAATATGTATAATAGTCACTGGGTACACTAGAAAAAGTTCTATCTGACTTTGGAACCAAGAATATTTATATTTCAGATGAGCAATTTTGTTTGTTTAACTAATGAATGTTGTGAACTAGGATGTGCTGGCTATTGATGAGTTTTTAAAGCAGTTGTAACCCACCCTTGTGATAGCATCATCACATTACTGAAAAAGCTTTTTAGACATATTCCTGTACCATCTCATCATGCACCCTTGCTTTGTTCTTTCTGTTTCTAATTATCTATCTTGTATTGCTTATGTTTTTGACACCTGTATCTAGCATGCTGTCTGGCACATTGACACAATATTTTTTGGCATTTTTTAAATATTTGGATTTCATTAAATACCTAACCTCTTTCTGAAATAAGACACATCCTTTTTTATAAAAGAGAAAATGAAAGACAAATCCCACCCTTCAAGGAAAGGTAAGAAATTGGTAGCTCCCTTCCCACCATCACAAAATAAAGAAAGTTGACAGTAAGATTATTCAGCCAAATCCTGCTCCCACTGATCCCTCCCCTTCTCACATCTTTTTTCTTTAGAATGAAGGTATGTCACTCTTTGCTTCACACATGCCTAGTGAAGCATATCTAAGAAAAACCCAACAGGCACTTTCTCTAAAATTCCTGTCCATCATAAATAAGAATAATTCTGTCAATGTAAAAAATTCTGGAAGTGAGGCTAAGAAAAGAAAATTTCCAGTCACATTCCAAAGAATTGGAGAGAATATGCAATTGCTGGATCTTCACTGATCATGTAAAGGATAAAACAATTAGCAGATGCTGAGGACCAAGCTTTCTATGGCTAGGAGAGGTGATGCCTGTGATCCATCTCTGTAGTTTACAACACTAAAGAGAAGTTTCTGTCTTTCAAGAATCTAAGGGGTTGGGGAAGAAAGGGGGACTTGCTAACAAAACTCAGAATTAAGAAGAGAGATGTGAGTTGTTGAATGTCTACCTCAGAGGTTTGATAGGTTTAACATCCCTATGTTAACACACAAAAGAAAGAATCCCCTACAGCCACAGTAACAGTATTAATACACTTCAATTAGTACCTAAGTATATTTTCTTCATAAAATACCTGTTAATATATTCCTTTCTGTTATATATCATGCACAGTCTAAAAGCTAAATCTTTCCAGTCTCTTACCTCCCACTAAATATAAGAATGCTAGTGTCTTTATCTTTCCATCTTCATTACATTTTTCCAACTAAGTGCAAATCATGTAGTTCAATTTCATTTATTGAAATATATTCTTTATATTCTAGATCGATCACATAAAATTACCTTCTAAACACGTGATGAAATTACAAGATAATTAAGTTTCACTACAAATTCATGCCAGCCTCAAAAACATATCCATTGCTATAGTTTGAGCCAAAGAAACAGAAACTTAGAATTCTAACTGTAGAAATGAGTATTATAAAATCTCCTAGGACAAAAAAAGCCAAGGAACATGAGAAAAAACCCATGGAACAGGACTGACACTATGAAAATTATGCAGCTGGTAATTTTTATCTCCTCAGAGATGTTGTAATTTAGTATGTGGCAGTTGGTTAAGGATTTTTAAAAATCATGTAGACAAATATAATATTCTAAAAGGAAAATGTGTTAATAAAAATTTATCAAGGCTTTAAGTATATTCAGCATTTAATCCTCATGGATACCTGCCATGAAGTCAATATTAGCCCCACTGTGCAGATGAAACCAATTCCTAGGGGCCACAGAACTTGCCTACAATAACGCAGTCACCAGATCTCCTCAACTCAAGTCAGGAGCTTATTATGCTACTTCCTGCACAAAAGGACCCCTAAATAAGAAAAGAACATGAGTGAGAGATATGTTTGAATTTTCAGGAGCAGTAGTAGTCTAGCAGAAGACAGTTTGTGTGTGTGTGTGTGTGTGTGTGTGTGTGTGTGTATGTGTTGAAGGTGCTAAAAACACCAGTGCAGAGAATCTTTTCTCCTCTAGCATCTGCTTTTGCATCTATGTGTGCCACTGGCCCTGAAGACCCAAGACTGATCATGTGTAGGACATGCCTGAAATGTACACATTTCAGTCCCTGATGGCTTAAAATTTAATAAAAATCTCCTGTACTACAACCTTGGTAGATGGTCTCAAAGGTACTTTATATCTTGTTTTATTTGGAAGACTCTTACCTAGTGACAGAAGTATTGCCATTTGACTGACAAATATTTCTTTAAAAAGTTTTTAAGCTAAATCAATTCACCAGAGCACAAAAAAAACCCTCTATTTTAATGGAATGCCATTTATATTGAGATCATTTCAATAACAGTACTGTTAGCTGCTGAAACTACTACTATAAACTCTCTTGGTGCAAAATATACAGAGATCTGGTGCATTTATAACCTGAATTGGCTCTGTTTGAATTCAGCCATAAGTGCCTTTTCTGAGTTTGTTTTGTTTTTTACAGTAGGAAAAATATGTCCAGATATATTTATTATATCATAAAGAATAAAAACTACAATGAAGTTCTTTAATTCGATTTTTATCCAGAGAAGAGAGAAAGGGGACAAACAGAATGGAGGATACAGAGAGAAAACAGAGAGGAAAGAATAAAGCAAAAGAGGAGATTTTAGGTGAAGGACAAGGAAAGAAAAGAGAGCTAGAAAGGGGGAAAAAAGCAAAAGATGTAAGTGTGCAGAAAGAAAGGGAGAGAGATATAAAAGGGATTGCAAGAAACATAAGAGAAGCAAAAGAAATCTAAGGAAAGATGAACTAACTCCTCAGATCAGTAGTGGTTAAGTAGTAGTAGAGGGCAGTACAAACTGATTTGTTCTGTTTTATTTTTCCTTGGCTTATGGGAAGTTACTTTGGATGTGAAATGAGTATGGCTTACTCATTACAGGTCTCCATTCAGTTTCCCTACACTCTCCAAGTTTCCTTTTTCAGCAGTTCACCAGAGGAGAAGCTGTTTTCCTGACGACAGTAACAAGATGACCAAAGTGACTTAGTTGAATAAAATAAAGCCAAATATTGGTATAATATGGTAACATATTTGTGGAAACCAAAAAGAAAGGTTTGCACTCTGATATTTAAAACACACCATACTTAGCTATGACAAAAAGAATTCGTTGGAAGTCATTTACATTTTTATGTGCACGATGTGAAATGATTGAATAAAGCTAATTAACATATTCATAAGTTGATTTAAAGTTAACAATTAAATAATATTTAGGTGTATTATCAAGGAACATCTTGGTCAGATATCCCATAACAATGTTTTAATCAATGTATGATTTCTTAGGGTTTCTGGGGGCACTGGCTTGAATTTAAAAAGTACAGGGTTATTTCAGATAAAATTGAGTTGGCCACTATACCCTATTTCCTCTTAGTTTCTCTCTCTCTCTCTCTCTCTCTCTCTCTCTCTCTCTCTCTCTCTCTCTGTCACACACACACACACACACACACACACACACACACACACATCTTTTGGTGACGGTTTATCTCATTCTCCACAGTGCTCCTATATACCTAAGTGTGGAAAAAACTTTGAAGAATCCATGTCCCTGGTGAATGTCGTCATGGAAAACTTCAGGAAGTACCAACACTTCTCCTGCTATTCTGACCCAGAAGGAAACCAGAAAACCGTCATCCTAACCAAACTCTACAGTTCCAATGTGCTGTTCCACTCACTTTTCTGGCCAACATGTATGATGGCTGGGGGCGTGGCTATTGTCGCCATGGTGAAACTCACACAGTATCTCTCCCTGCTCTGTGAGAGGATCCAACGGATCAATAGATAAAAGAAAAAAATGGATAACATAGTTTTCTTTAAAGCTCAAATACTGTTTTCTTTCATTCTTCACCAAAGAACCTTAAGTTTGTAATGTGCAGTCTGTTATGAGTTCCTTAATATATTATTATACATAGAGCAATAATGCAAATGCTGTTCTATATGCAAACATGATGTCATTGTTATTCAGGAGAAAAAGTTACTGTTTTGTGTTGGTTGATTGTTTTCATAATCTTGTTTCAATGCTGGAACTAGTATGTACTTCTCTCCTTCTGCCAAAATAGGGCTCAGTTATTTACTCATTTGCCAAGCTTTATGGAGGAATGTAGGCAACATCAATGTGATAAGGTCTGAATTCTGTATTATCAGATCTCTTGAAGATAAGATTTTTCTTCCTTTGTTGTTTACTAAAGCTACAGCCAAAATATATTTTTCTTTTCTTATTCTGTATTGAGCCCTGTAGCAAGTGAAGAGACCAGATTTCCTAATTAAAGTGGTAAGCATTTTCCTTGTATTTTTTACCATATCACTGTAAAAATGAGAGGAAACCTAGCCAGCTACTTTTCTTTCATTATTTATTGTTCACAGCTTGAGATTTTTAACTGATTTTTTAAAAAGATTTTTCATTAGCCAATTCTATAATCTCTTACTATGATTTAAGTAGAAAATAAACAGAATCCTTTTCCATTTAAGACCCTGCAACTGTGTGAAGAATGATATTGACCAGGAGTTTCATTAACTATGAGCTGACTGGATATTGGTAGCTGCTGCATTACAATCCAGAAAGTCTGTGTTACTAAGATATTTATGTGAAAATCCTTACTGTGTTTCAACCAAACTATTAGTTGGTAAAAATTAAGATGCTGCCTGCTGGTAAAGACTGGTAAGCTGGTTTCAATGGGTAATCTATTGTGGCAAATTAACATGTTGAAATATTGCTCTTTGAGAATTTATGTTTAAGTTAATGAATGTGTAGTCTCTCCTTCTGACAAGTGTTCCCTATCAGGATTTTAAAGCTATGTACACAGAATATTTGTCACCTCCACATGTTTTATTTTTCTATTTACAGGTCTTTTTGTTGTTATATTTTATATGCAGAATAGACCTTTTTCCTAACACACATTTGAAATGAATAACAGATCTAAAGGAAGCCTTTCTTTGCATTGCTATTTACTTGTTTATATTGGGGGGGGAGGTGAGGGATTGGTTTTAAATATAAACATTCCATCTTTTCTTTAGTATCAATATCAAAAGGCAAAGACATTTATCTTTCTCATCTATATTTAAGTACCTTTTTGTAATGTAGTATCAAAATTTTTTAGTATTGCAAAATTTTACAAATCACTTGTGGAATGAATGGTAAAATAATCTGATGAAGTGGAAATTATTCTGCAATATTGTAATTCATAGTTTGACTTTTCATAAGCAAATAAATCCCTAGGGTGTAATCAAGACTTCAAATGTGTAATTAAATTTTTTAATTCCATTTAATCACAAGATTAAATACTTCTTGCAGTCTAAACCGACAAACCCACAGTAATCCAAACACTTGTAATTTACTACCTTTAAAGGTATTTTAAGAGATTATAAAGAAAGGTCCTTTCTTAACACCTAAACAAATACACACAATGTTGTACACATTTGAAAAACTGTGTATTCCTACTCTACTCTAATAATGTAATTATGAAGAAAGTACAGAAATCTTTGGGACTATGGGGCTGAAAATTTGTAATTTTAAATGATCTTTGGACTACCCTTTAAGTGATCTGAGGGTGAAATATATGAATGAAGTTATTATATGTGCTATTTTTATTTTCCTCTAGATTTTTATTTTAAAAAGCCCAAATGTGTTTAGATAAGAATGTAGAAATCTCAAAATAATGACATCAAAAAATATTCACTAGTACCTTCTTGAATCCCAGTACAGGAACAACCCCTTTAGGTACCTTAGATGTATACACAATGATATGCTCATTATTAAAAGAGAAAGACTTGGGACTAACAATTCATTTTGGTGGGTCTGGGGGTTGAACTCAGGGCTTCCTGCTTGCAAAGCAGGCACTCTACCACTTGAGCCACACCTCCAGTCCATTTTGCTCTGGTTATTTCGGAGATGGCATAGATCAAACTGTTTGCCCTGGTTGGACTTGAACCTTGAACCATTTCTGTCTCCCAAATGCTAGGATTACATGTGTGAGTCTGGCTAATAATAATGTTTTAAATGCTTTTGCATATGCTAACTAATTTAATCTTTATAACAACCCCATTGGAGGAGCACTAATATTATCTCATCCTACAGATGGAAATGTTGAAGCTGTAGGACATTAAATCACTTTCGAAAGGTGACGGAGAGATGGTGAAGAGCTAAGAAAAAACTGTGTTACTTCCCTATTATGATAGCCATTTCTATTGCTTTGGGGTCCTTTTAGTTTCTACTGAGGAATTCCAAAGTTTGGAAGGATTATAGGGATGAAGAAGAAAGAGCTGTGAATTGGAAGCTGTTGTTCTAGATATGGTGACTAGATAACTAACCTTTTATGTTAGTATCTTCATTTCACTAATACTAACACTCCATGCTAGGTGTGTGACAAGATGGATGAACACCATTCTCCAATTGTCAGAGCACAGGTCTAATTTTCAAATGATATCTGTGCATATCAATCTATGGATTTAAAGAAAAAACAAAACCTCCCTGATGGTATACCCAATAAATTACTTGCCCTTTTAGGGCCCAATGCCTTATTTACATCTGCCAGAAGCAGAGCTCTGTGTATTCACATTATTCAACAAGAATTATTTCCCCAAATGTTATGAATGTCTGTGCTTCCAAATCACTTTCATTGTCCAATTGGTACATCCCATCTAAAACTTTATTGATTTCAGATTCCCTGAGTTGCAATTGTATTAAAACACAAAGATGATAAATGTACCAATGACTGCTTGCAAACAGCTATAATAAAAAGATACGGTTCCACAGAAAGCTGCTGGAAAAACACCAGCTGATGGCACTGTATAGGCAATCATAAATACCGCTTATGTAGACCACGTGACATTTAGAGCTCCAGAATGTTACCCTGCTCCCATTGCTGTGAACAACCAAAAAAATTCACGCATGCCATTTGTAACATAAATATCATTTTCACAATGTTAAGCCGTCTTACACATTCTTGTGGATAAAACATCTTGAGACTATAATCAGTTTATTGATATTAACACAGAGAGAAGCTAGCAAAAATGATGAATAATTGAATAATTTGAAAGGAATGATTTGTTATTACACAAGTATAGTTAAATTTCCTCTGCCCTCCACCAAAATACTGAAATGTTTGAGAAGGTAAAGTAGGGCTGACAGAGTAGCTAAAGTGGTAGAGCACCTTACTAATAAGCATAAGGCCCTGAGTTCAATCCCCCAGTACTGCCAAAACAAAAAAGAAAAAGAAAAAAGGCAAGGAAAGGAAAAAGGTAAGGTAGTTCTCATAGTCCTGGTGAGAAAGAGGGAATGATTAGTTAGGTGTTGCTCCTTTGCTTAACTTCTACTTTTTTCCCTCTCCTCTTATAAAGCCACAGTCAGAACTATCTCACAGTTCCACAATAACCATTCCAATGTAGTACCACATGGGAAATTTGACTCAAAGGACACAGTTTGAGGACGTTCCTGAAAAAGTTGTCAGCATGGTGTAATCAGCAAGCTCTAAGCTGAAGTTGTTCCACCCTTCTATATTTGCAGCAACTATAAGGAATAAGACAAAGTATCCAACAATATCTTCTATCTTAAGAATGAGTCTGTGGTCTACTTGAAGAGTTGAGACAACACACATAAAAAATACTGAGAATAACAAGCCTCTGATCCACATGGGTATGGACGTTTACAAAGAGTGAACATGAGGCCTAACTGGGATGTAGATGTAAAATACCTAGCATTGTATATAGCATGTGATAGGTGCTTACCAAATGCTAATTGTAACTATTAACAATAAAATAGAGAACTAATATTAATAGTATTAGTATAACCACTACTAGTATATAGTTTCTTGAAGCTAGAATAGCTCTAAAATACCATTTTGTCCCAAATTCACATCAATAAGTAAATCTTTTCCATGGCATCCTTAGCAGAATCATCCAGTGATAAGGATGCTCTCTGTATTAATTACTACAATGAAATACCTAAAACAGGCTACTTATGAAAAAAGGTTTAATTTAGTTCATAGTTTTTGGAAGTTCAAAATTGGTAGCCCCCATTGCTGTGTGCCTCTGGTGAAAACAGTGGATGACAGTGGTAGGAACACATATGAGAGCAAGTGGTCTTATCTCAAGCTATGAAAGAGAGAGAGAGAGAGAGGTTAGAAATTGAATCCCACAGTCCCCTTGGAGGACACACACCCAGTGACCTAAGGACCTTCCATTAGGTCCCACTTCTTAGAGGTCTATAGAACCTCCCAGTGCTACCACCCTGGGAACCAAACTTTAACATACAGACCTTTAGAGGACACTCATTTAAATCATTGCAGTTACTACCTGAATCCAGCCACTGATGGAATAGGTCACCACTTAATGCTAAAAAACTTTGCTGTAATCTGCCTGCTTATAATATCTACTACCAAATCCACACAAAATAAAATCAAAACTCCTATCACAGACATTCTATTAGTGATATTTTATTCAAAAATGAAGGAGGGGATAGGGAAAGAACTTCCATTTGTTTAGAATATTGAACCATGGATAACTCATTCAGCCAGAGTTATTAACATAAAGGGAAATTTATAAAGGTGACATCAATTTAAATGGTTAAAGATTTAGCCATTAGAACCTAACATTCCTCATGAAATAAGTTAATGAGCCAGCTAAACCTGATGCCATGTGAATTTTAATCCTGTACCACCTGTGATGGTAATCTGACTTGTCAACCTGATTGAATTGAGAAATGCCTTGGAGGTTCGTGAAGCACACCTCTGTGGGTGTTCTTGGTGTTTCCAGAGACAAGTAGATCATGAGGACTCTGACCTAATGAATGGATTAATTCCTTAATGTGTTCAAAATCTGATGGCTTTATTGGGAAGTGGTTAAAGGTAGGAGGTGGACCTAGGTTGGAGGAAGTTGGTCACTGAGGGCATATCCTTAAAGAACTATATCCTACCCTGGCCTCTGGCCTCTTCCTGTATAGCTCACAACCTCATTCTCTCTCTCTCTCTCTCTCTCTCTCTCTCTCTCTCTCTCTCTCTCTCTCTCTCTCTCTCTCTCTCTCTCTTCTCTCTCTCTCTCTCTCTCTCTTTCTTCTTCTTCTTCTTCTTCTTCTTCTTCTTCTTCTTCTTCTTCTTCCTCCTCCTCCTCCTCCTCCTCCTCCTCCTCCTCCTCCTCCTCCTCCTCCTCCTCCTCCTTCTCCTTCTCCTTCTCCTTCTACCATGAGGTGAAGAAGCTCCACTGCCACATGTTCTGGCCACATGCTCTTCCCAAGCACTTGGGGCTAAGCAACCATCAACTAAACCCTCTGAAACCATAACCAAAATAATCCCTTCCTCTCTTAAATTGCTTCTTCAGGTATTCTGGCCACAGCAATGCAAAGATAACCACCTCTTAAGTAGATGTGGCCTTCTGAAAGGTAATCTTGTCTAAAATTCTCTTTAGCTTTATGACAACTAGAGTAATGTTCCTAACAAAATGTTAGGAGTTGCTTTCCTAACAAAATGTTGCTACAATTCTCATGTGTTTGTCTTTGCTAAGGCACTGTTCTTGTGCTAAAGAATCCCACAAAAATGTCAATCTATGAAATCTAGTTGTGATCCTATGAGCGTTTCATGTCAGTAGAAAGAGAAGTTGTTCTCTCAAGTAATGTAGTTAATTATAACTAAATTATTCTTAATTGGAGCTTCTAGAACTGTTCTTTAACCTAGTTTTAAAATTTTAATCCCTTAAACCCTTGAAAGCTGTAATATGACTTATTATCCATAGAGCATATCCATAAAGAAGTCTTCAAAGTACAATTCTACCAACAACTAGCAATATCAGAAATTTCTTTAGAAAGAAGTCACAATTTCTCTCTATCTCTTCCTCTCTTTCTGTCTCATCTTTGATCTTCTCTTGACTATATTCTTAATCTCACATGCAGCAAAAATGATCTTCGGCAGCTACATGGTCCCTATGTCTATACTGGCAGAAGTACAAACCAGCCCAGCATTAACGTCAGAACTCAAAAAATCCAGTTCTTTTTGTGTGAGTTGCCCACTATTGATCTCCCCAGTGTGGCTCCAGGGTATGGCAAATGCCCATTTGCTAGACTGCGTGACACAGCATTACATACCCACTTCTGTAGTGATTGTAATGATGGAGGCAAAGCACATGAGTTGCAGTCCCATTAGGCAAGGGTAAAATAATCCCCAAAGAAAACCTGTGTGTTAAAGAACAGAGGAAGGGGAGATGGACAAATAAAAATAGTGAGTTTGTCTAGGCAACTTGGACAAACTCATGCTAAATTCTCCTCCCAGGACAGATTTTGGATGAAAGGAGAAAAACAGTCCCACTCACAAGAAAAGAAAAACAAATGCTATTAAGAGTAAAGGACCAAAACAAACCAATGCTCAAAATTTATAATTTTTCTACGACTTCCTTAGCTATTTCTTACAATTTGAAAGAAAAAAGGCATTTCTTATTTTCACTAAATAAGAAATGCAGTGATATTTTGGTTTTAGCAGAAGACAAGAGGCTCACTTAGAGAAAAGTGGTAGGACTTCACAGTAAGAAGAAAGACCTGATCAGAAACAGAAACTAGTTTAAAAGAAGGGAGAGAGTTGGTAATATATGTGGAAAGTGGACTGGGAATTATAAAAATCTACTTTTTGACACCAAGGAATTCCCCTGTGTTTTTCCTAAGGATCTTTCCATTTGGAGTGGAAGAATATCTATTTGACCTACCACAGACTTAATTCAATTCCTCACATTCCCTGCTTATTTGGAGTAAATTGAAATAAGAACATATGAAGAGAAGAGTTTCCCCAAGTCCTAGGTTTTTTCCGCATCACAACATTTAACAAAACGATTCTGCCTCAGACTACCCAGTGGTATTTATTGTCATACACAAATCAACAGGAAGCTTATTCATCATCAGCAACCTTGCCTACCATCTGTGACACTGTGGTTAGCCCAACATCTAAACACCCATGTAATACCCTTGATTCAGATCTGTCCAAACTCATCAACCTCCTCTAGTCAGAGTCTTCAAATCTCAGCCCTTTTATTTGTTGCATTAAAATTCCAGCAGTTTCTACCAAGCAGCTGCAAACCCTGACACTTAGCTCCTTCTCATGGTGAGCAAACACAACAGGCCCTCCCTGAGCCATCCTTAAGCATGACAGAAGAATCATTTTGGAACAATTAACAGTGTGTGTCTCTAACCAAAAGCAGTCAACTACCATAGCTAACATCTAGCAACACTGAGAACAAGGCAGGGAGTTCAGTCCAGGGACTTATAATGTGTGCAAAATATATACCTTCCTTTCTGACAGTTGTGACAGATGCAGAATGTGGTGCCAATGCTGCACTTAGATCCATCTCCAGAAAGTCATAATCACCTGGCAACTTGTAGCTTTTCTAGAAAAAGAGCACTCAAATACCACCCTAGGATCTGACAATAGAAACCCCAGGAGCCAAGCCTAGCCTGGCTGGGTGAGGCCCCTTGTAGCAGGCTGGTTTTGTGCTAACACCAACAAAGAGGCTTTCCCTTTCCCAACTCTCACTGTTTTTGGAAATGTCACACTATATGGCTGAAAAAAATATATAACATTTTGAACACTAACAACACTGAAGTTAGCCTGGCAAATGTTCGAGACTGTTTAGAAGAGTCCACTTATGTATATGGAATCATGTATGTGGTGTGTTTGAAAAGCCACATATCCAAATTATCCAACAGTGGAAATCAGCATTTGTCTCTTCTTTTAAGAATGGAGTGTTTTAATAATTGATCAGAAACTACCAAAATTACCATGAAATTCATTTCAGAAAAACCTCTTAGAGAATTGGAACAGAGGAACACTTTGGAAGACCAGGTAAGCCAGCAATTTACTTTACCTTGGATGTCAACATAGGCCAAGATCCCTGAACAGCAGCCACTGGAAAATTAAAGACCATCTTCCTATTTCTCCCATTTCCACTTCTGTGTGGTGGAAATCTGTAACCCTAGCATTTGCACGCATTGAGGTAAGCTAAAAGGAGATTTTCATTCTACAAGGAACTGTGGACCAGGCTTTGTTTTCTTTGTTACACTCCAAGAAAAACTAGTAGCATTTTGCTGCTGCAGATGACTTGGATCATGGAGAGACTTGTCCCTTCAAGTCTCCTTCCTTCTGTCATCCCCACAATTCTTATTCCCAGCAATTCCAATCAAGGGCCACCCCCAATGTTCCAAATTCTTTCACACCTCTGAACTTTTGTGTATTCTGTTTTCTCTACCATAGACTCCCTTCTCTGGTCTCCCTTTTCTTCTCCTGGCTCTTTTATGCTCATGTTTTAAAGTGCATCTCCAACCACAACTGTACCAGAGGAAATTCCTCAGGTTCTCAAGCCACATCTGTCTTTCTTTTATGTTGCAATAACACCCTGTTACACCCCTCTACAGAAACACTTAACAAACCACATTATAGTTTTAAATGGTACACTTACAAGATTTTTGAAGGCATGGACTTACTTCATTCATCTTTGTTTTGCTTTTATATTCCAGTACCTAGTCCAATACAATTCCTGGCACAAAGGAGAGGTTTAATAAATGTTATGTAACTTAATAAATGAGTGATGGAATTATTGATTAAAAATAGGCAAATTTAGGACTGGGGGTGTGGCTCAAGTGGTAGAGTGCTTGCCTAGCAAGTGCAAGACCCTGAGTTTAAACCAAAGTGCCATCAAAAAATAAATAAATAAATAAATAAAGGCAAATCTAACATATTCTTTGTATTGTGACCTGAAGATCTTCTTGAAAGACAAAATACCTGAAAAGCCACCATTACAGATCTGTTCACTTTCCTGTAGACACTTGTAATCTGGCAGTAAAATAGCAGATGACCTTGGACAATGTGGTCTATTTCAGTCAATAATTCCTCAACACAGTAATGCACCTAGAATCATCTATCATCCCAGGAGCCTAAGAGCAGGGGTACAAGGGAACCTAAAAGGTAAGTTATGATAGGATCCAGTTAGACTCTTAAGCTTATAGGATGGAATATGCCCAAGAAGTGTAGTCTAAATAAGCAATTGAGTACATGAGCACTGGAATCACCCAGGCCTGAGTTTGATTGCTGATCTTGCCACTCATTAGCTGTGACATCTGAAAACATATATTTAACTTTGTACATTTGTTTCTTCATTCAGAAAATATGAATAGTAAAAAATAAGATTAAGGGAGATAATATATAAAATGCTTAGCAAAATGTCTAGCATATAACAAATGTTATAAAAAGTTAGAAATTGGTTCATGATGATTAATAGTAAAAGGACAAGACTACTATTATTTTAGGACTGTTTACTGAGAATTGGAGGCAAATACAGAAAGACAGGCACAACATGAGTAATAAAAGTTTAAGTTTCATCTCTTACAGTTTTTCCTAGGGCTGGCCCGAGCCTCAGCACTGCCAAGTGAAATCCCTTATCTAAGTTATAGGAGATGTAAAAGCATCCCTGCCCACAGAGGAATGAGGATGTGAATCAAGAGACTAATTCAGGATATTACCATGTGATCCCAGTTTCTTTGGGGGAGAAACCTCTGAGGAGGACTCCTATCCACCATCACCCTCCCTCCCCATAGACACACACAGCAAGAGAAGGGATTCAGTTCCTTCTGTAGTCATCTAGCATATCTGAAGTCCAAGAAACTCTTTTACAAATAGAAGCATAAGAAGCTATGCAAACAAGCAAGGAGACTTGAGTTTAGCGATCAAGAAAAGGACACAAAAAGAAATTGATGGGTGTAGGGAGGTGCAGAGTAGGAGTAGAGTGTGAATGCAGCATATGCTTAAAGCAGAGTCATTAACTCCAAGGCTACATTCAAGAGTGCCAGGGATTGGAACCCAGGTCATCTGACTTTCCCTTGAAAAGGGTCAAGAATGCTGGGCTCCAGTGGTTCATGTCATAA
Source organism: Castor canadensis (assembly GCF_047511655.1). Taxonomy (NCBI): domain Eukaryota; kingdom Metazoa; phylum Chordata; class Mammalia; order Rodentia; family Castoridae; genus Castor; species Castor canadensis. The sequence goes on along the minus strand of NC_133390.1, from coordinate 90,502,048 downwards.
TCCTAGATACTTGTGAGGCTGAGACAGAGAAGACTGCAATTCAAGACCAGTGGGGCAAATGTTTCACAGGATCCCCATCTCAACCAATAGCTGGGCGTAACAGTGCTGCCTGTTTACCCAAGCTATGCAGGAGGTTGAGATTGGAAGGATCACAGTTCCAAGCCACCCAGGCAAAAAGGTTTGCCTATCTCAATGGGAAAAGATGGGTGCGGTGGCATACATCTGTCATCCCATCACTGCCCGAAGCACGAATAGGAGAATCTCCATCCAGGCTGGCCTGGGCAAAAAGCATGATCCTGTCTCCAAAATAACCAGAGCAGAAAAAAATAAATCAATAACGAGAGCAGAAAGAACTGGAGACATGGTTCAAGCCATAGAATGCCTCCCCAAACAAAGCCCTGAGTTCAAACCTTAGGACCACCAAAAATATATTAAAAAGTCAAGAAACTGGGCTCTGATAAGCCACCTTATTTAAGTAGATTCACACTTTTACACAGAATAAACCAGCATTTATTTTAATTTCAGATTAAAGACATAAACATCAACTACCAATTCAGAAAATGAAAATATTGCTTATCCTTTACTTTCTGTCTCTAATTTCCAGAAAACTAGGAAGACTAAGAAAAAAGTTACCTAATGTGTGGCAAATGTCATCACCCTGGGAAAAAATTGTTTTCCCCCAAAAGGAAAATGTGACTATAGATGAACAGCACTTTCTCCATATGATGGGACACTTTCTGCTCTCACAGAAATAATTTAGATACTCAGAAAGTCTAGTGTGGTAGGGAATGGGCTATAGTGTGCTTCAGAAGTCTACAAATGCACGAGTGCACATATACACACACTCACACTCTGGAATAAATAGCTTATTCAAGTTTTTAATCAGAGCACATCTGCTTCCTAAATGACTCGTTATGCTGCTGCTCCATTCTAGACACTTTCAAGGAGGGAGAAGGTGGAGGAGAGAAGTGTCAGAAACTGTCCTTTGTGACAAATAAGCAATTATTGATTTCTAACACAATTAAACAATAGAATAAGCAACTCTGGTGATCAAAGAAAAGAATTACACCCAGGCATCAGCGTAATTGACTGGAAATTGGTTTAAACAGCAGAAAGCTGAACAACACAACACAAAAGGTGTCATGCTATAATCTGGGGCCATTATTTTTCACTGCCACTTACCAGACGCTTATAGAAGTAAGGAAACACATTGCCAACTACAGCGGAGTGTGGAAAATACCTTCTGCTCACTGTGTGCTAGCATTACTCCTTCAGTCTGTTTGGCTGAGTTCTGGCTATGGGTACCCAAGGATGTCCCAAGGACTTGACTCATTTGTGTGTGTGTGTGTGTGTGTGTGTGTGTGTGTGTGTGTGTGAAAGAGAGACATTGTTTACATTGTCAGGCTTTTTCCCCCAAATGAATAAAATATGGCACAAATCATGTAATAAAAAGTGTCACAATTTGTCACAGACAACATCTCTTCTGCAGCATTTCCAGATGTCAATATCATCTCCTAGGCAAATAAGAAAGGGAAGTAGGTTTATAAAAATCTTGACCAAAAATGGTTGTTTATTCTGTATTCTAAGCTGGATACCAGGGTCCTTTTCTGACATGACTTATGGTACAATTTAAAGAGTACCTTCCCAAATCATAAAAGGTGGAAGAGGAAAACCTCAGGAAGATTTGCTGCAGACATTCAGAATGCCCAGAGAAGAAATTTGAATTATTAGAGCCTTAAACTTAATTCTATGAAGTTAGGTTGGATGCTTAGCACATGGTCAAAAATAATTAAAAGGGAGACAACCATGATGACAGGTGATGCAGCAATGAATGGACCGAGAAGAACAACCAAGCACTAGCTGAGCCTTTGAGAATTCACCTGCAAAGCAAAGCCTTGAAAAGTGAGATTTGGCATCATCTGTGCCTGGGTCATGTTAAATTTCCATCCAGTTATAAGTAAACAATTGTAAATCATAGAAAAGAACACTATGCGTCATGATTTGTCAGATGCCAGTTTTCCAAAATATAATAGAGACATATAGAATATGGGGAAAGATATACCTTCTGTTAAAAAAAAAAAAAACCTTTTCTGGTGAGGACTTAAAAATTACTTAATATGGTCACAAGGGTCTGGTGAAGTGGCTGAAGGAGTGGAACACTGCATGGCAAGTGTGAGACCCTGAGTCCAAACCTCACTACTGTCAAAAAGAAAAAAGAAAATGGCCATGTTAATATATTTGAAGGGGGCCAGTGTGGTATGAAGGAAAGAGCACTGGACATGAAGAACTAGTCTTTACCTCAGCTTGTCCCCTTTTCCAGCTAAGGCAATAAGTCCCCCAAATTCTCTCTATGTTGGTTTTTTCCCTTACAAAATGGTAACAGAAGTATCTTTTCTCCAAACCTTTGTGAAAATATTTTACATATGACCCACAGTATTTTCTTTTTTCCTTTTGTCAAGGAATTCCATCCATGCCCAGGGTTTTAAGACCTTTAAATATCAACTGATGTCCTCAAATCTGTATACCCAAGTTATGGCCTCTTTCTGAAATCTCAGAGTTCTGTCTTTGCCTCTGGATATCACTGCTTTGGTAGCCTTCAGGCACTGCCAACTCAATATATCCAACTGAAATGATCCTCTTTCTAAATCAACACAAACATATGTACTCACACATACTACAATCTCTCTTGCCATATTCTCATTTCATTCATAGTTACTACCCTTTATCCAAATGCTCAGATTCATCCTACACCTTTTGTGGTCCTTCACACATGCACCAACCACACCCAGTTACCATGCCACATTAATTCTATACCTCAAGCACAAGTTAGCCTTGTCTAGCCACACTGTTGTTCTATTTACTATAATAGCTGAACTAGTCCTCATACCTGCAATCTTTTGACTGCCCCTTACCCAATTCATTCTTCAGTGTCACCAGAATTAATTTTACTAAGTGGATATCTGATCATATCATACCCTGAGCAGAACTGTGCAATGGCTTCCCACTGCTTTGCAATAAAGCTCAAAAGCCTTAGCTTTGACCTATAAGAACTCAATGTATTCATCCCAAATTGCATTTCTGGCCTCATGTCCCCTGTCCCCTACCTTCATTCCCCCTCCTCCCACCCCCTTCTGCTCAGACTTTCCAAGCTTTTGCCATTGCTTAACTGTCTACCTACTCTGCCCCCTAGTGTCAGTAGAGGTGAGAGCATGGCCTCTGGAGTCCAGATGCCTGGACTCAAATCTTATCTCTACCCTGGTATGTTACTTGTCTTTGTTTGGGTTCACCCAGCAGACAAGGATTTAAGTACTAACAGCTTATACTTGGGAGATTCATAAAATACCAATAGGAGAGTGGAGAAGTGAGAAAGGGAAGAAATGGCTCCCCAGTTATGGGAATGTTATCAAGTCAACTTCCTTTGTAGATGACTGACATTTTATACTACAGGGAAACTATAAGCAATAGTGAAGAATTCTTGCCTCAGAGTTACATCACCTATGAATCATCCACTTGGAAAGCAAGGCTTCTGGATTATTAATATACCCATTCCTACTGGCCATTGCTTGAGGGTAAGATTGATGAGTAAGAGTGTATTATGGGGTGGATATGGACCTTTGCCACATTAATATCTCCATGTCTTAATATCTTCAGTGAAAAAAATGGGTTTAACACTGGTACCTATCTTTTAGAGATATTGAGATGATTGTACCAGATAATATGTGCAAAGTGCTAACAGTGCCAAGCACTTTTTAACCACTATATAAATCCAGTTACTTTAGTTATTAACATTCATCTTTTATCTGTGAATTCTTCTGTCACATTAAACATCTGATAGCCTTAAAACATTCTCTTAGCTCCCAAAGCATAGTCCTATCATTACATTCTCCATATTGCTTTTTTTATGTGTCTTTCCTTTCCTGCAGACAGTGCCTTGAAGGGAAGTCTACTCAAATTGTATGCCTACCACAAAATAGGAACTCAATATATGTTTGTAAAATTGAACTGAACTAAGTTATATTTCATAAACACTTGTTTGCCCTTTATGTCAAATAAAAGAGAAAGCAGGAAAAGGTTACAACCAAAAAAAAAAGAATAGAAAGGACATGTCCATTTAACAAGCAGTAATAATAAGAGTTCAGTAAATATTTGTTGAATTAATAAGTGAGTGTGAAATGAGCACCTACTATGTATCAGGCATTTGGAATGCAACAATAATTAAGTCAAGGTCTTTGCTCACAAGAGCATTACAGAGAAGATATACAGATTATAAATTAAAGGAATAGACATAACTGAGTTAAAGGAATGATTGGGAAGAGACACAGCCCACCAGGTAGATGATTACAGCTAATATTGAGACACAGAGCCTAGGTTAGGTCAATGCTCTTTTACCATTATATAAATACTGCACAGTCATGACCCAAACTAAACTAGACTCTGAAGCTTTGAGAACTTCTCTGTTCTCCTAATGGACCAGGGCATGTGCTCAGGTAGAATATTTCTAATTTGTAAGGTCACTCAACATATGAGAGCGCACCACATAGTTCATTATCAAATGAGCTGCCCCTCATGTTTACTTCCACGAAATCACGTAACAGTACCTCCAGTCTGGTCACATTGTACAAAAGAAAATGTCTCAGGAAGATAGGTCTTCTTAAAAATCTTCATTTACTAACTGAAAGAAGTAAGAGAGAAGCCAGTGCATAAGGTGTGCTTTAAGAAAATAGCATGACTGTGGATACCAGTCAACCCCTTTCCTCAGCCACCCTTCTCATCATCCAATGGTCTCATGAAAAAAAGTGACCCTGTGGCATGAAAGAAGGTTATGTATGGGCTCATTCAGGTATTCCCACTCCCCCAGGCTGATCTGGCTAAAGTGCCCAATCTTCCAGCAAAAGATAGTCCCCAAACATGTCATTCCCTGGAGTAATTAGCCAGCTAACTAGTGGCAGGTTGGTCAAACTGAAAAAATTCCATCATGAAAGGGGACTGCAGCTTTTTCTTCTTGGAATGACACATACTCTAGATAAGGATCTGACTTCCCTTCATACAATGATTCTCCCAAAACCATCATCCATGGACTTAAACAATGCTTTATGCACTAGAATTTCACACAGCATTGCTTCTGAGCAAGGAACTCACTTCATAACAAATGAATTTCAGGAAAGAGCACTGGACATGAAGAACTAGTCTTTACCTCAGCTTGTCCCCTTTTCCAGCTAAGGCAATAAGTCCCCCAAATTCTCTCTATGTTGGTTTTTTCCCTTACAAAATGGTAACAGAAGTATCTTTTCTCCAAACCTTTGTGAAAATATTTTACATATGACCCACCTTTGTGTGCAGTGTACGGTGTTTTCCTAACATTTTGGCGCCATGACTCGGATCAGGTGAGCTTCTGACATCGACCTTGCTCTCCCGGTCAGTAAATTCAGGCCCTCCCGATACACACTGTGCTCCCAAGCCTACTTCAGCCACAAGACAGACAACCCCTTCACAGCAGTGCCTGGTCGGGGGTTTATACTGACCTGCCAAAGCCACATAGGTGGGAGTCACCCTTCCTAGCCTGAACTATCTCACTGGGATCTGAGATGCTTTGTCGGGACCCCTGTTTCCAGGCTAACCCTGCCGCCTTTGCTCACAGAGGACCTCCTCAAGGCCAGTGCGCTTCCATAAACTCGCTCATCACTGGTTGATTTCCTTGGTCTTCCCTTGTTGAGTCCCCTCATGTTGTGAGTCATGGCTCTCTCTTTCTCTCAGTTGGTCAAAATCCTAGTACTAGGTCCCGACTCAGATCCACTCAGGAACCGGGTTCCTGAGGCATGGACGATCCTCTTGGTGAAGACATTCCCTTGAGGTCCTCCACTTCTCTGTTTTGTCCAGGAAAGCAATATCTTGGGGATGCCCAACATATTCTTCCTCGGACCGGGTCTCATCATTGGGGCTGGACCTTTCAAAATTCCCTCAGACACTCCTCTGGGCTGTGCATTGGCCAACCTCAAGCCCCTATGGCTCTTGCCTAATCTAAAGGCAAAAAAACTCATTTTTCTTTCCAATCAGGGTTGGCCACAATACCCATTGGACAGTGACTCAAAATGGCCACTTAATGGCATGCTTGACCCTAATATTCTCAGAGATCTCTACAACTTCTGTGAATGCACTGGAAAATGGAAGGAGATCCCCTATGTCCAAGCCCTCGCTTACCTTCCCTCTAAACCATGTCTCTGTACCTCTTGCTCCCTTGCCCAGGTCCTTTTAGCCACAAAGACTTTGACTACCTTTCCTGACTCCAAAGCTTTCTCTTCTTTCGACCATGCTGATGAGCCTCCACCTTATCAAATACAGGCTTCCATTGTTCAACCGTTGGCCCCCGCCCTTCCTCCCACAGCTCCCTCTGCCTCTCCTTCCCCCCTCCTTCTGGCACTTCCCTGCCCTTCCTTCCACCCTTCCCCCCACCCCTCTTTCCACTCCCCCTTCCACCCATCCTTCTACTCACCCAGAATCACAGGGTCCCATGAGGCCCCAAAAACTTGCTCTCATGGATCCCCCAGCCAGCCAGCTTCCCTCTACCCCCTCTGGGAGGTGGCTGGCACTGAAGGAATCATGCAAGTCCATGTTCCCTTTTCCCTTGCAGACCTGTCTCAAATAGAAAAATGCCTCAGATCCTTCACCACTGACCCTGACTCTTATATTAAAGAATTTCAATATTTGGCCCAATCTTATGACCTTACCTGGCATGATATCTGTATTATCCTTTCCTCAACCCTCCTCCCAGAGGAGAGACAAAGGGTCTGGGATGCAGCTAAGACACATGCAGATGAGGTTCACCACACCACCCCTACCCACCCCATGGGAGCATTGGCAGTCCCAGAGGCAGAACCTAATTGGAACTATCAAACCAGTGGCAGAACTTCCAGGGACCAGATGGTCACCTGCCTAGTGGCAGGGTTAAAGAGGATAGCCCAAAAGGTTGTTAATTTTGATAAACTCAGGGAAATTCAGCAAAAAAAGGAAGAAAATCCAGCTAGTTCCTTGTCCTGACTCAGAGGTGCTACGATGCCATACAAAGGTCAACCCTGAAACTCAGGACATGACAATCATTCTTATGACCCATTTTATCTCCCAGTCAGCCCCAAATATAAGAAAAATGCTAAAAAGGCTAGAAAACGGTCCTCAGACTCCACAGGCTGAAATTCTAAATGTGGCTTTCAAAGTCTATAATTACCGTGAGGAACAACAAAAGGCTGAAAAAGAAAGGAGAGACAAAGCCAAATTCCACATGTTGGCCCAAGCCCTTCAGCAAAACCCCCCAGCTTCTAACTCACAAGGCCAGGGAAAATCCCAAACACCCCCCGGCCCATGTTTCAGTGCAGCCTTGAGGGACACTGGGCCCATGCATGCCCTAAAATATGCCACCCACCAGGGCCATGTCCTAAGTGCAAACAGGAGGGCCATTGGGCAAGGGACTGCCCCTCCACCTCTCAAGGTGGAGGGTCTAGACCCCCTCATCGTTCCTCCTCCCTAACCAATCTTTTAGGACTGGCAACTGTGGCAGAAGACTGACAGAGCCCAGGACTCCCAGGTCTGACAACCATAACTTCATGGGAGCCCAGGATAAGGGCCATCATTGATGGTAGGCCTATCTCTCTCCTCATAGACACTGGAGCCACCTTTTCTGCCTTGCCGGAGTTCTGGGGACCAGCCAAGCCTTCTTCAACCTCCATAGTCTGGGGAGAGGGAACCCCTCCCCAGCCCTTAATAACTTCTCCCTTAACCTGTATACTGGGAGATATACTTTTTACTCATTCTTTTCTAGTCCTTCCTAATTGTCCCACCCCACTCTTGGGTAGAGACATTTTAGCAAAATTTCAGGCCAGCCTCACCTTACACCCATTCCCCTTAAAGCCACAACCCATTAACCCCTTGTCTCCATCCTCACAGCCTCTCTTCGCCGTTATGGGTGCCTTGCTGCCACAAGCTTCTCCTGACCCCTTGCCCTTACCAGCTACACTGGTGAATCCCATTGTGTGGGATCTCAAAAACCCTTCAGTTGCCACACATCATGAGCCAATTGTTATTACTCTCAAAGATCCCTCTGCCTTCCCAAATCAATCTCAATATCATATCTCCCTAACCCACCTACAGGGACTAAAGCCTATCATCTCAGAACTTCTCACTAAGGGCCTGCTTCGCCCAACCCACTCCCCTTATAACATCCCTATTCTGCTTGTAAAGAAGCCCAATGGATCTTACCGGCTGGTACAGGACCTCCACTTAATCAATGCGGCAGTGACTCCTATACACACGGTGGTGCCCAACCTTTACACTCTCCTATCTCTCATCCCCAGTACCACCACCCATTTCACAATCCTGGACCTAAAGGATGCTTTCTTCACTATCCCTGCCCACCCATGGTCCCAAGACCTCTTTGCCTTTACCTGGACTGACCTGGATTCTCATACTTCTCAACAACTGACCTGGACTGTTCTGCCTCATGGGATTCCAGGACAGTCCCAACCTCTTTGGCCAAGCCCTGGCTAGGGACCTCCTTACCCTCCATCTCTCCCTGAGTAAACTCCTACAATATTTTGACGATCTCCTGCTCTGTAGCCCCTTGCTCAAGGATAACCAACAACACACTGCCCTCCTGCTTAATTTTCTGGGAAAAAAGAGATACTGGGTGTCCCCCAACAAGGTTCAACTATCCCTCACCCAGGTGACCTACTTAGGCCTATCTATCTCCCCTACTCAAAAGGCTATCACCATAGATTATAAGGCCTTGTTAGCCTCACTTCCTACTCCCACCACCAAGGCTGATATTCTCTCCTTTCTCAGCCTGGCTGGCTATCTCAGAGCCTGGGTGCCCAAATTTTTAGTCTAATGGCCAAGCCTCTTTATGAGGCACCCAAGGATCCTATCCAAGAGCCCCTGGATCCCTCTCAACCTGTGTCAGGTCATTTCAAAGCCCTCTTACAGGCCCTACTACAAGCCCCAGTGCTTCACCTGCTGGACCTCACTTGTCCTTTTTTCCTTTATGTTTCTGAGAGACAAGCATTTGCCCTAGGAATTCTGGGATACAACATAGGGCCCTTCTTTGCCTCTCCAAACAATATTCATACCTCTACAACCAGGGGATGGACCCTATGCCTTAGGGCCATGGCAGCTGCCTCTCTCTTAATACAAGAAAGCAAAAAGCTCACCTTTGGGTCCCCCCTTACTGTCTACTCCCCCCATATCCTCTCAGAGCTCCTTACATATAAGGGACTTTACTCCATGCCCCCCTCTTGTATCCTGTCCCTCCAGGTGGCCTTGGTTGAGGATCCCACACTTTCTTTCATCCTGTGTCCCCCACTTAACCCAGCTACTCTTCTTCCTCTCTCCTCAGCACCCCTGATTCACTCCTGCCCTGAAACCCTAGAAAAGTTCCTCCCCTGCCCAGATCACATACAAGAGGCACTCTTCCCCAGGCTGACTATACTTGGTTTATTGATGGCAGCTCCTTCGTTCACAATGGACAACAAAAGGCAGGATATGCTATTGTCTCTGACTCCACTGTCATTGAGGCATGTCCTCTGCTTTTGGGTACTACTTCCCAAAAGACTGAATAAACTGCCCTGGCCAGAGCTCTGACCCTGGCAAAAAAACAAAACTGTTAATATCTACACCAACTCTAAGTATGCCTTTCACATTTTGTTGTCCCACTCTGCAATCTGGAAAAAAAGGGAATTCCTAACCACAAAAGGAACCCCCATTATTAATGCTGCCTTAATAACCCAGGTCCTAGAATCCTTGCACCTCCCTTCCCGGGTAGGCATTACCCACTGCAAAAATCACCAGACTGACCCTTCCATCATTACCAGAGGAAACAACCAGGCAGATACAGAGGCGAAACGAGCAGCCCTCCAAATTGCACCCCAATTGGCCATGTATCCCCTTACCCCAGTTTCTCTCCCCCACCACTAAACTCTCTCTTTCTCCTTCTGAAGTTAAACCTCTTCTCTACTATTTACATGTGCTTTTTCATCCTAATCTCCATGCTCTTTACACCTTTCTCCACCAATCCCTTTCCCTATTCCCAGAAGACATACAATTCCTCAAACAGATTACCCAATCCTGCTCGATTTCCCAGCGTACAAACCCCAACTCCAATATTAGATCCCCTTCCTTTCTTACCCACCAAGCCAGGGGATGCCTCCCCACCATGGACTGGCACATAGACTTTACACATATGCCTCCAGTAAAGAGGACTAAGTACCTCCTGGTATTGGTAGACACCTTCACAGGACGGGTAGAAGCCTTCCCTACCACCAATAAAAAGGCCTCTACAGTAACGATTTTGGTCACAGACATCATCCCATGGTTTGGTCTTCCGGCCTCTATCCAGTCAGACAATGGGCCCGAGTTTGTTTCCTCTGTTTCCCAAAAATTGGCACAAGCCTTAAATATTCATTGGAGATTTCACATTCCCTATCACCTCCAATCTTCAGGTAAAGTTGAGCATACCAATCGTACATTAAAAAATACTCTCACCAAACTCTCTCTTGAGCTCCATCTAGAGAGGACCAAGCTCTTACCCCTAGTCCTTCTCTGCCTCTGGGCCCTCCCAAAAAGATCACTCATGCTCAGCCTCTTGGAACTGCTCTATGGCCATCCACTTCTCCCCATCACAGTTCAGCCAGAACCCCTCAACATTTCCCCCACTTTCCTTACTCCTCTCCTCACTTTTCTTTGCTCTCTCCTTTGGTCTCATGCTCACAGCCAGCTGCTGCAACCCTCTGATACTACTAAAATGGCTTCCACTCTCCAAATGGGAGATCTTATTTATCTGAAGGGTATAGCCACCCCCAGCCACCTACAAGAGAAATGGAAAGGCCCATTTAAGGTCATCCTCACTATACTTATGGCTGCTAAGCTAGCAGGATTTCCCTCCTGGGTACATGTTCAAAATCTAAAACTGGCAGCCCCACAAAAGACCTACCAATCTCTTCTTACAAGACCAACAAAATTAAGTATCTCCTGCTTCCCCAAGATCCCAGAAGACAGAAGCACACCCACAGAGACTCCCAGGAGACAAACAGGAACCCTATGCCTAGGGACCTAATCTCCCGCCTACTCACTCTTTTATCCCCCTCCCCCCTTCTTTCCCATCAGTGCCTGCCCATGCTTTTACTGTTTTCTATATACACTCTACTCTGAGGCCTTAGATTTCCCACCTCCCAACACAATCAACCTCCCTCCTTTCTCATACCTCTTTTATCCTTGCTTTATAGATTGGATATCCAATCTTCATCTCCAAGGTGCTATCTCAGACTTTACTCATGAGGAAATCTATTCATTCTCCAACATTCTCTTTGCCCTGTTGTAAGCAATACCACCTATGCTCTCATTCCATCCCTTTTTCTGAGTAATTCTCTTCCTTGTTCCCCTTGTTCTAAGCATAGGTCTATGGGCAACTTCTCTGCCTGAATGGGGCTGGCCCAATCGCATGGCTCTCTGCCTCGGGTACCTCACCCAGTGTGCCTTACTCCCTACACACTCCTCACTCTTATAATTTGGCTCTTCTCTACCCCGTTGACTGGACTTTCCTCCCTATCACATATTTGGCAATTCACAGTCCAGGAGAATTATACCCATGGGGTCGTCGCCTGCACCTACATCATAGGCCAGGGATAATATTCCCCCGAGAGGTGTCAAATGGCACTTACTATCCCCATCTTCCCAAGCTCCATCCCCACAGAAGGTCCCTATGCATGCTTCTCATTTGATCAAATACAGACATATTGCAAAAACCACGAACATGCTACGTATTATGGGGGATGCCCCTACTGGTCTTGTAAATATCATAATGCCTCCTTTCACAAAGATATCCTCAGGGGGGATCGGAAGGGCTCAATCTAGTAATCAGTGACCCATGGGACTCTAGATGGGAACAGGGAGTCCAAGGAAAACTATATAGCTCCACCTGGGACTCAAAGCCTTCAGGCTCCATCTTCATAATGCATGCCCTGGTGCCTAATCCCAATGCCTCCACCTCACATGTTAGTATACTCCAGGCTGAAGCAACTCCAACCCAACAAATCACTAACCCCTCAAACCCCAAGGTCCTAACCTCATCCTCTTGGACACATATCATCGAACTCTCTATCCAGTTCCTTAATCAATCACAACAAAAGTTGTCCATCCCAAATGCTTCATCCGTGCCTCTCTCCAATGCCCTCTACTAGCCACCATTCCCCTCAACACCTCCTTCCATAATAACAAAACTAAACTCTCAGGCTGCTCAAGTCCACTTCACAATATCCCTCTCTGGATCGCTGAGATTAATGACTCTCCTTTTCCTTGCTACATTACACAAAAGCTTACATCCCACAACCCCCTATGTAACACCAACACTTCTATCAGCACATCTATCACCTCCCCTCTCTTCTGGTGTAATGGGACCCTCTATAACTATCTAAACACAACCAATCCAAGCCCCTGCCTCCCAGTCATAATTGTTCCTCAACTAACCCTATATGGGACAAAGGACTTTTTCTGGCTCTACTCACCTAGACATAAAAGGGCAGCTTTCTGCCCATCATGGTTGGGGTTAGTCTAGCCTCCTCCATTGCTGCCACTGGGTTTGCAGGTGGAGCTCTGGGCCATAGTCTCATCTCTGCCAGAGACTTTGAGGATTGCCTACAACTCACCCTCAAGTCTACCTCAGTCTCTCTAGCCTCCCTTCAGTGGCAACTTACCTCATTAACTCAGGTTACTTTATAAAACCGCAGGGCCTTAGATCTCTTAACCGCTGAGAAAGGAGGTGCCTGACTTTTCCTCCCACAGGAATGTTGTTATTATGTTAATGAGTCGGGACTAGTGGAACAAAACATTAATACCCTGTCCCGCCTGAGTAAAGAAATCCAACTCTGAAAAACAAAACCCTCCCCTGCCCAGGACCGGACCCAATCTCCTCTGTTCTCTTGGCTGCTGCCTTTTCTGGTGTCCCTTATCCTCATCTTCATCCTCCTAAGCTTTCTCCCCTGCATTATAAGAACTCTACAAAATTTTCTACTAGATCGCATATCTGCTGCCACCAATCAAAGATTCAATCAACTTTTCCTCCAAGGATACCAACCCCTCTGGGGCCACTGGAGGGACCACCACAATGGCCCCATCAAGACACTGAGCTCTGAGGACCCCACTTGAGAACATACTATGCCCCTCCCCTGAAGCAGGAAGCAGCCAAGGACCAAAACTGTGCCCCAGTACCCGACCTTTTTCTTCTCCCTTCTCTCTTTTTAATAAACAAAAAACAGGGGAATGATAAGAACTGCCCCAGCCACCATTTTGCAACCTGAGCCATTTTGTAATCAGGAGCCATTTTGTAACCCTTTCAGCAGCAGGTTTCATTTCTTGAGAAATGAAACCTACAAGCCCCTATTTCCTGCCATCTCCCTTTACCCACCCTTAGCCCTAAATTCCTCCACGAATGTTACTTTAAGGCCAGACCCACCAGGAGACGTTGCTGCGCCATCTTCTCTCAGCCAGCCTGCCCGCTTATTAAACTTCTGGACATGAGAAACCTCTCATGAGCCTCCTTTGTGTGCAGTGTACGGTGTTTTCCTAACAGTACTGGCTGAAGAGATTGATCCTAATTACCAAGAAGAAACTGAGTTTCTCCCACACAATGAGAGTAAGAAATAGTATGTTTGGAATACAGGAGATGCCTTAGGTTGTCTTCTGGTACTACCATGCCCTTTGCTTAAAATCAATAAAAAAAAATTGCAACAACTCAATTCAAGCAGGAAGGTTAATGGCCCAGATCCTTCATGAATAAATATTTGGGCTACTCCATCAGGAAAAGAGCCATGACAAGCTGAATTGCTTGCTGAGGGCAAAGAGAACATGAAATGGGTAATGGAAGAAGATAGCTAGAAATACCAGCCACAACTACATGATCATTTTCAGAAATGAGGACTGTATTAGCTAGGAGTATTTCTTCCTATTTTGTTACATGTGTTGTATATTTAAGCAAACACATTTTCTTCTATGTCTTATTCCTTGGTCATCTAACATCAAATCTATTAGTAATAATTAACTTTATATCATAGTACTTAAAAGTATAAGTGTGAACATCACCAAAGACTTTTCATCCCCCTTCTGGGAAAGGGTTATAATGTTTTCATTATATGCAGGGTGGCTTTGTGTGAAAATGTCTGTTATTGTCTTTTGGGAGAAAAAGAATTATTTAAGAAGATGTGTGTCAGTTCGAAGGTGATAAGGAGTTTACTGTGATGGTTTGTATCAACTTGCCTAGAATGTTAGCCAATTTATATATTATCAAGTGCTAGGAGTTACTGTGAAAATATTTTGTGGGTTTAACTTTCATCTATAATCAGGACTTTAAGAAGGCAGGCTAACCTAGGTAATCTGAGTAGGCCTAATTCTATCAGATGAATGACTTTAAGAACAAAACCAAGGTTTCCCTGAAGAAAAATTCTACCTGTGGTCTGGGAGTTCCAACTTCCCCTTCCTGACAGTGTGTCTTAAAATGGCAAATAGATAGATAGTTAGATATTTTCTCGCACATGACTATCTTTGTAAAATCCATGAGAATTGGTATTGTTGTTTGCCTTCTGGGAGGGACCTTAGTGACTGGAAAATAAGAGACAGAGAAATATTGCTCACTGTTTATCCTTTAGTAACCTGGAATTGTGAACCATTTGAATATATTACCTATTCAGAAGTTCTTCAATTCTTCAAGAGTGTTTGGTTCTAATTCTCACTGATTTTTTTTTCCTTCACCTTCCTATATTGTCAGTTCTTATCTATGACCACTTCAGTAATTGGTTAAAAGAATAGTCACTTCAAACATACAACTTTCAAATTTGACTCCTTAGAAATTATCCATGCTTTGAAAAGTTCAATAAGAAACATAATTTAAAAGACTTTAGAACTTGTTCAGAGTCTATCCTTGCCAAACTCTCAGACTACAAGCAGTCTGAGGGAAATCATAAAAATAAACTTTTAAAGGAGGGATTTTCTAGTTGCCTGTAATGTAAAAAAATACTGTTGTAATTCCCTTTGAAATAGACAAAAATTTTTTTAAAAATAGGAGTACTGAATTGCAGGCCAACAGGAGGCCCCATTTCACTGTGTTACAGGGTAATCATATTTAGCATTTCCTGGGATTTTGGAATGTCACCTGAAGCCACATAATTGACACATTGACCAAGACCAATTTATGCAGTATGGAACAGCAGGTGTTGTTTTAAAAAAAAAATACACAATTTTTTGCTCTTACTTCTTACTATGATAGTTGAAAGTGGAGGGAAATAACAATCAACAAGGTGATAGGAAATGAAAAGCCAACATGCAAATGATTCAGGAGACTAAGAAACAGCCCATCCCCACTATGATACTGGAGGTTAGTTTGAGTTTATCTACTAAGGAAGCCCTCTTGCTTCCTTTGATAGTGACTGCTTTGTAACAACAACAAAAAAATGCTATTATTACTCAGTAAATGACTGGATGGAAAACAAGGATTTGAATAAACTAGTTTCTGGTCTTCTAAAAAATAAATTAAGATAACAGCTTGGTGATTAATATACATAGAAAGACTAATATAAGCATAGAAAAGCCTGTGTCAGTGGCTCATGCCTGTAATCCTAGTTACTCAGGAGGCAGAGAGCAGAAGGATTAAGTTTCAAAGCCAGCCCAGGTAATAGTTTGAGAGATCCTACCTTGAAAAACCCCATCACAAGAAAAAAGAGCAGTGGAGTTGCTCAAGGAATAGGCCCTGAGATCAAGCCCCAGCACACACAAAAAAAAAGATTATTTTTAAAAAAAATATTTTAAAAGTTCAGTTTTGCCAAAGCTCTTTGAGAACACATAGTCCCAAGAAAATCAAGACGGCTGCAGTCAACTATCAGGCCACTGCATCGTCACTTGGTTGGCTAGCACTATAATGATCCAACGTGAACTATTTGCTAAAAGTATAAAATCAATGAGTTTTCTGCTCACAGACCAACAGAAAATAGATAAGACTTTCTTGAGTAGGACATAAAACTAAGAAACCCTAGAGGAAAACAGATTCAACTACATCAAAATATTGACAGATTTTTTTAAATCCATAAAATAAAGCAAAAATAAAGTACACCATAACGTGAAAAGCACAGGTAAAATTTTTATAATTCATATAATAAACAAATTAATAATATATCTAATAAATCAAGAGCTCCTAAAAAGCAAGAAGAAAAAGACACATAAATGAAGAATCAGCAAAGGAGAGGCACAGGCAATTGGTGGAAAAGAAAATAGAGGTGGCCAATAAATGCTTGATATACTACTTAGCAACATTAGTAATAAAGGAAACTAAAACATCACTGGCATATCATTACTCCCTCCACAGAGGTGCAAAACACTGAAACTGTATCATTTATTCCCACTGTTAATAAGGGTGAGAAAAATGAGTACTCTCTTTCTGTTTGTGTGACTACAAAGTAGTATAAGCTTTTTGGAGAACAACTTTGGAGTATTATCAAATCTTGAAATGTGAATTCCATCTGAAGAGCAATTCTGCTTTGAAAGATGTTGCTCAGAAATAATTATACCTAGATATATGATAAAGGATTATGCACTATCATAATGTTCATAATAAAAAGCAGTGAAAACTACTAAGGAATGTGGTTAAATGTATTATGACACACACATATCTTAGGTATCTATGCAAATGATAAAAATTTTAAATAGACCCATGTGTACAAGTATAGAAAAATCTTAAGACATTCTATTTTAAAAAGCAAATTGATTTTTAAT
Organism: Castor canadensis; assembly: GCF_047511655.1. Taxonomy (NCBI): domain Eukaryota; kingdom Metazoa; phylum Chordata; class Mammalia; order Rodentia; family Castoridae; genus Castor; species Castor canadensis. The sequence continues at coordinate 90,485,254 of NC_133390.1, read as the reverse complement.
ACATATAAAATGTATATTAGCACAGATGTGTATATGATGTGAATTTATAAATCATGGAGAGAAGGCTGAAATTACAGATACTGAAAAAATTAACATGGTTTTTGCTAAGGAGGAGGATATAATGGGGGACCAAAAACAGGAAATGCTTTCACTTTTAACTCTTTATTCTTCTATGCTATCTAAATCTTAATTTTTAATAGGCTGAATAGTGCCACCAAAGATAAGCATCTTGTGACATTCACTTGTCAAGTTAGCCAAAATATAGTAGATGGTTATTTTATCTAACACTAATCTAGGTATTGCTATAAAGGCATTTTGTGGGTATGGTTAACATCTATCGTTCAGTTTAAGAAAATTATCTTTAATAATGTGGATGGGCCTTAACAATCAAAGTTAAAACCAGGTTTCCCAGAGAAGAAAAGATTCTGCCTCAAGACTACAGCATCAATTCCTGCCTGATTTTCTAGCACACTGGCCTGTCCTACAGGTTCTGGACCTACAAGCCCCCATAATCATGTGAGCAACTTAGATGATAGATAGGTAGGTAGGTAGGTAGGTAGATAGATAGTTAGATAGATAGTTAGAGATAGATAGATAATGTCCTATTTACTCCATGTCTCCAAAGAACCATGATTGACACAAGTAAGTTCTCTTGAGCTAGGATGATAATCCTGTATTACTGGGATGGGCTCCAAATGCCATTACACATATCCTTATATGAAAAAGGCATGGCTTTTTGGAGGTACGGCTCAAGTGGTACAGTGCCTGCCTAGCAAGTGCAAGGCCCTGAGTTCAAACCCCAGTACCACAAAAAAAAAAAAAAAAAGGGAGAAAGAGAAAAGGAGGAGGAGGAGGCAAGGGAGATAAAACACACAGAGAAGACAACTGGAAAACAGAGGCAGATATGGGAGTAAAGTGGCCACAACCCAGGGATGTCAGAAGCCACAGGAAGCTAGAGGAGCCAAAGAGGAAGGGGATGCTCCCTAAAGCTCCATAGGAGTGCAGCCCTGCTGACACTTTGGCCCAGAGAATCTAATTTTGGACTTCTGGCCTCCAAAATTCCAACAGAATAAATTTTGGTGTCTTAAGACATTAAGTTTGTGGTAATTTGTCAGGGTGGCTACAAGAATCTAATATACTCGTACACATTCATGTGGCACTTTCATAAAAGTATGAAAATCAATAACTTCTTTTCTGATTAGGCAAGTAAACATGAGCACATAAAAAAATGAGATGTCTGGATTCACTCAGAAAGACTTGAGGTCTAATTTGTGCTCCATCACGAGTGCCAAAGCTTCAGGAAAATCTCTCAAACATTGAGTCTCAGTATCTTCATCCTTGAAATGGAGTAGTCAAACCTTCTGTAGTATGCAATACGATGGTCCCCAAAGATGTCCATGGTCCCAACCCCAGAGCTAGCTAATGCTAACTTACATGCCAAGGAGGACATCACAGATATGTTTAAGTTATGAATCTTGAATGGAAAGATTATCTCAGTGGGCCCTGTGTAATCTCAAGAGGCTTTAGAAGAGGGAAGAAGGAGGGTTTAGATTAAGAGAATATTATGACATGGAAGTAGAGGTTAGTGAAAGAGGTTCGAAGATGCCATGTTGCTGGCTTTAAAAATGGAGGGAACTGGGAGTGTATAGCTCAGTGATAAAGTGCTTGGGTAGTATGTGTGAGTCCCTGTGTCCCATCTCAAGCACTACAAAAAAAAAAAGTGGAAGAAGGGATCATGAGACAAAAAACATAAGTACCCTCTGGAAGTCTCTAGAAATACAAAGGCATTCTTCTTTCAACCTCCAAAAACATTGCATATTCTGCCAATATCTCAATGTTAGCCCAGTGAAACCCATTTCAGACTTCTGTCTGTCCCCCAAATCTGTAAGATAATTAACTTGCCTTGTTTGGGGCCATAAATGTGTGGTGATTTTTTTACAGCAACAATAGGAAGCTAACATATCTACCCATCTGGTATGTTACAGGAATAAAAGTATTCTTTCAAATATGGCTGGCAATTTTTATCATTACAAAGAGCTATTTTTAACTGATTCTGAGAAGTAATTTATGTTTGCATAAACTATTTCTGTAAGCCAAAAATTATTATATTCAATCATTCAGATTTTCAGAAAGTCTTAACTGCAGGGTTCACTTTTGTGTATCCAGTTCTCCAGATGTGGAGCAGATTTACTTCCCATATGTCCCCATAAGATTAGATACATTTAAAAATAATTTTGTTTAATTTCCAGACTTCCTGACCTTGAAGTCTACATTCAAGGAGGGCATTTGGCCAAGAAAACTGAATGACCTCTGTGCACTCCAGTTTTTATCAGAAGGAGACAGGCCTAAGCTTATTTCTTATTCTAGTGAAGGTTTACCATGTTTTCTTTGCAAAATTATCTTAGTTTTGTTCAAGAAGCCAGTGCCTCTCAAACTCCATGCAAGTTAATGTGAACTCTATGAAGATGCACTGAACATCCATCATGACCTCTACCCACACCTAGCCACCCACTCCTTGGTCTCTTTGGCAAACACTTCATTTCCAGCATTTTTTGGCTCATTTCCCACCTGGACTTCATAGTCAATCATCCACAATGCTCTTGCATGCCTTCTAGGACCTTTCTTCAAGCTCCCTTGGGAACCTTGTTGCTGGTCCCAACTTGAGACCTTTTTTGTGTATGTGGTACTGAGGTTTGAACCCAGGGCCTCACTCTTGGTAAGCAGGCACTCTACCACTTGGGCCACCCCACCAATCCCCTGCCTACCATCTTTGAATATTCTCTCTAACCAAAGAGCTTTGCCAATGTTGGCCTCTTAACTTAGTGTTTGATAAATGGCCCACCGAGCTTGGCTGTTTATCTTATCCTGTGCTCACCTTTCACTAATTTTCCATAGCAGATACCATGACAACTGTCTAATCACTTAAAGGTCTACTCCACCCCAGTTCTTTCAGCAAATAAATTTACCTCTGAGTTTTTAACCCTGAAGAGGATGATAATCTAGCAAACTCTTTGACTTCCTTGTATTCTGTCTAAAAGGCACACCTGGTCAAGGCTCATCATTGGGTCCTCACTCTCCTCTCATATCTCCCTTGACCATTCTTTCTCTCGATATTTTCCTTTACACTTACCATCTTATTTAGCCTATGAGCTTCCCAAGTTCTTTCTGTTCTTTGATTAGCTTTCCTTCTTCCAAAATAGCTACATTAAATCAAGATAAAATTATAATAAATATACCACCCTGACTTCTTTTTAACAATTAATATTCATTATATGTTTCTTGTGGGTCCAGGAGTGAGTGTTTTATATGCATCATCACATTTATTCCTCCTAAAGTAGATACTGTTATTACTTCATCTGTACAAATAGGAAACTGCTGGGAATATATGTCACTCATCAGAACCACAAAGCTAGTATCTCTTAAAAGGTGGATTTAGACCCAGGCTAGCTAACTGCAAATGCCTATGCTAACCACACAGCGATCATGCTCCTTCCCCTGACTGCTCTTTCTTTTCTCTGATGCTACTCTGCTCACCCTGCTAAAACTGCTTCTTGAGGACCATTCATGAATGCTTGATTCCAATATCCAGAGATTCTTTCTGGTTCTCTTCAAAATAGTCACTTGACCATCCTGTAACTTCAGGGATGCTGCTCTCCACAACTGCCCCCTTTTCTGACTTCTCGCCATTTCTGCCTCTTCTGGATTCCCTTCCTGCTCAGACCTGTTCTTATTTTTCTTCTTCTTCTTCTTCTTCTTCTTCTTCTTCTTCTTCTTTTTTTTTTTTTTTGTACTTCCAATAAAGTAAAAAATCAGCTTTATATATAGGACTCTTAATAATGCAACGACAATTTATTGAAGCTCTCCTCTCTAGCCCTGAAATACTTATTCTGACAAACATAGCAGCTCTCCCAGGACTTGGCTGCCTACCACCTGATATAGCTCGTACAGTCAATGCACAGTGACAGCCTTTGAAGGACTGAAGGGTGGCGCACAAAACACAGGCTCTAGGAAGTTTGCTCTCTTTCACATTTTCAGTCTAAGCAGGCACTCCCTAAAACTTCCTTTCCTTCCCTGTTTGTAATGTAGAAGTAAGACCATCCATCCACATCAGCAGTAAAAGAAGTATGCAGCATGATAGAATGGCAAATATGTAAGAACTAATTTTAATTTATAATAGCAAATATGTAAATTATAACTGAATAAGTAAAGAACCAAGAATAGATAATCAAATAACAGAACCAAGTAAACTACTCACATTTGAGCTACTCAGCCCTTGTTCCTTATAAGGTCACTTTTACAACATTGTTATTTTCTATCTGGATCCTTCTCTAATTTGTATTTACATTGAATATGGTAGAAATTGTGTGTGCTCTTCCAACTTAAGCAATTTTTCTGGTAACAACCAATGGTTTTATTTTAATATATTGTACAAAGGCAAACTGTAAAGAGGTGGTGTTTATTTACTAAGTTGGTGAGCAGTTTTACCTGCTTGTTTATTTCCTTTTTATCAAAAGGACTTAATTTATCTCTTCTAGTTCAGGGAAAAACAGCAACATGCTGAGGAGCAGAACCCTTTGCCCATTACCTAAATTATCTAAAAATGTACAGGCCTTTGGTTCCCTACAGCAACCTGCAGCTGTCATTGAAAGGTTCTCATGGCTGTGGTACTGGTTTTGACCACCAAAAGGAAACTGAAGTAAAGCAGGTCATAGGTACACATATCCAAACTTTATCAGTTTCATTAATTCCCAATCTTTGGCAATAATCCCATTGTCAACAAAATGTATCTATTAGTTTTCCTTTTGTGTATTTAACAACCTTAATTTTCACAAAAAGAACTACAGAAGCCAACATGGCCACCAATCCTATTTTTTCACTACGACTGTAAGAACTATGAGTGGAGGGAGGTTCATAGGTAGATAATTTCCTACATACATGCTAGAATTGGAAATTGGAGCACTGAGGCTATCTTCTGAAATTTAATCTAATTAAATAAACATGAAATGGGAAGAGACAGAAAATCTCTGTGTCACTATAGGAAGACTTGCTAATCCAAAAATAGCGAGCTAGTTTTCTCAGTAGTAAGGATGCTTCTAAAGACAAAAATCGGTGACCAGCAGAAAAACACTGGGCCCCAAAGACCAACTCTAAGAGCAGGAGTCCAGCATTAGCTCAGAGAAGGAAAATTGCTCAAGCAGAGCTCTGACATTGCAGACCTTGTTCTCTGCGGAGCATTTGAGAGAATTCATCAATTCCAATGTGACCCAACTGAAATGAACCAAAACAATTGATCTGCCTGCTCCTCAAGCAAATTTTTCATTGTTATTTTCATTTCCACACTACCTCAAAAGAAAGAATGACAGTGCCTTGAATTGAGCCATAAAATCACTCCAAAAGAACGACCAACCATACAGATGGACAATATTTCATGGTATATTAATAAGTTATCACTTTGGTTTGCTCATTAGTCTCCTGCTAGTATGTTTTTTAACCCATTTGTGTGTGTATTGGTGAAGGTCCAGTTTCTGTAGCTGCAGGACTGAAGTTCACAGCCTGTAAAGCCTTTTAAGCGGGATGGGGAGGGAGTCGGGGAGAGAGGATGGGAGTGATCTAAGCAATGTATAATATAAACCTATTTGTAATTGTCACAGTGAATCCCCCCTGTACAATGAATATATACTAATTTTAAAAAATTTTTAAAATACAGACCCCCCAAAAAAAGGGCAAAATGCTGGGCACAGTGACACAAGCCTGTCATCCCAGCTATGACTAAAGCCTAAAACAGGAAGATGGAGGTCCAGCCTGGCCTCAGCAAAAAGTGAGACCCCCCCATCTCCAAAATAATCAGAGCAAAAAGGGCTGGAGGTGTGGCTCAAGTGGTGGACTGCCAGCCTAGCAAGCATAAGGCCCTGAGTTCAAACCCCAATACCGTCAAAAATAAATAAATAAATAAATAAATAAAAATTCAGAAAAGTAGGGGAAAAGGAATACTGGCTTATCTTAGCCTTGACATAAATAATAAATAAGTACTACCACTCTGAAACCTATATCTTCAAAAGAGAGTATGACAGTTGAATTCAGTTCCCCATAGTCCTCCACAAATACAAGCCTCAAGAGAAAGAAGTCAAGGAGATAGTTATACTCAAGAAAGATTCTGATGACAGATATCAAGTTCATGTTGTATAAAGTATAATTTTGTCTGTCTTTATTAGGGAAAAGAAAAATTAAGAGTAAGAAATGAAAACACTACTGCAACAAGTTGGGCCCCTGCCTGGTATCATTTATTGCATTCTTAGCTAAATTTATTCGTAGTCTGAATTGCTCTAGGTATAGCTGAGCATACTATGTCAAGGAATGACACAGCAGAAAGAATCAGAAAGAGGGAAGACAAAGGTAATCACTGCAAATGAATTGTTTTAAACTTGCTCGGCATTTCCCCACTCATAAATGCCAGGTTTATGTACAATGGATCTCAATGAGAGCACTCTCTTTTGCTTGCATTTTGAGTTCTGCCTCCTAATTTGTGAGCATATGGACTGAGAGTTCCTAAGTTCATGTTCAGAAACAAAAAATATATATATTAAGCATAAGAAAAACAGAATGGCTGTGATCTTGACGCAGAACATGTTGCCATCTATTGCTTGTCAGAGGGAATGGGATGCAAATTTCAGAACCTAAATGAATAAGATGAATCAGTATTTGGGTGGCATTCCTCTCATAAACATTCCAACAGAAATGGTGGAACAGGAGAATTCATCAAAATTTAAAAAAGAAAAGAAAAGAAAAACAATTTTAGGGTTCTTTTTTTAAAAATGACACAACCACACAAGTTTCCAAATGAGTTTGTTTCATTTGAAATGAAAGACTTAAAAGATAGAGCCATTTAAGGCTCTTCACCAGAAAACTGATCTTGAGGTCAAAGCTTTCCAAGCTTTAAGTAATGGGCTGTCTGGATTCATTATATAGGTGGAAATGGCTTTTTATGAAAACCAGAGAAATTGATTTCTCCTTTACAATTTATGGCAAGTCTTCCAAAATGCTTCAAGGGAAGTCCCAACAGTAGAGATTATTTCAAGACTCTAAGCTCCATGAGAGCAGAGTTGTCGATCTTTTTCATTCACTGTCTCCCAGTACGTGGAACCATGTCTGGAACACAGTAGGCATTTCAGTAAATTCTGTGTGATTGATTCTATAAAACTAGAGATCCTGGAACTCATGAGGAAAAAAGAGGAGTATGAATGGAGAAGGAAGAAAAGAGAAGGAAAAAGGGAAAGAGAAGAAAAGAAAGAAGGGCTGAGAAAGGACCATTATACATCAACGAATAAAAGAAGCAACACTTTAAATAACTGTGGTCCATCAAAACCTATTACCCTATTGACTTATTCAACCCTTCCAAAATTAATTATACTTCAGTTACTATGGTTACGCATCTGAAAGCTCAGGTCTAAAATGTTTTGAATTATGGAGTAAATTACTATAAAGCAGGAAAATAAATAAGAAAATGGCACACAAATCTCTTTCCGTTTAACACTTTCACATGTTTTTTAAATTTAAAATGCATCATGGAAAGATAGTTAAAGCAGTTATCAGTAGAGCCAGTTACATTTCACTTAGTTTGGGGAGAAAGTTTAAGAGGTTTTGGTGTCATTATAGAAAGAGTTTCTTTCTTATCACACTATTCATTTACATCTGTAACTTCGGGATACACCTTCTTCTCATCAATGTTATCAACAAAGGGTAATTTTTTTTTTTTTTGCACTGGGGTTTGAACTCAAGGCCTACTCCTTGAGCTATGCCACCAGCCCTTTTTTGTGAGGGTTCTTTTCAAGATAAGGTCTCAAGTACTATTATGCCTGGGCTGGCATAATAGTACTGATCTCTGCCTCCTGAGTAGCTAGGTTTACAGGAGTGAGCCACCAGCTCCCAGCAAAGGGTGATTCTTAAAAAATAAATTTTGTTCTTCTACAAGTGGAATATTCACCTGAAAAGTAAAGATCTCCTTTAAATGCTACCATCCTGGAATCAGCTTTTTCATGCGGGAATTGGCAGTTTATATTCCAACTATCTTCTAGAGTTGCTTTTTGGTGATTGGCAATTATAAGAATCAATTAAAAGCACAACTTTAAATAGAGCTGAGCTATGACTTGGTGGTAGAACATTTGCCTGGCACAGGTGAGGTCTAGAGTTTAATCCCCTGAAGTACAGAAAGAAAAAGGAAGGGAGGAAGGAAAATGGAAGGAAGGAAGGGAGGAGGGAGGACAAGGTGGGGTGGCACTCAAGTCTGTAATACTAGCTACTTAGAAGGCAGATATTGGAAGGATTGCAGTTCAAGGCCAGCCCTGGGCCCCCCAAAAAAGTCCAAAAGATCCCATCTAAACTAATAGCTGGGCACAGTCATCCCAGCTACAACAGGAAGCACAAAGCACAAATAGGAGAATCACAGTCCAGGCCAGGCTGAGCATAAAGTGAGACCCTGTCTCAAAAATAACCAAGGCAAGTGGTTCAAGTTGTAGATTGATTGCCTAGCAAGCATGAGACCCTGACTTCAACTACTAGCACAGCAAACAAACAAACAAACAACAACAAAAACCAGAAGAAGTAAACTTGTCTCTCTAGCACCAAGTTCTTCTTATTAATCAGTGATCACTTCATCCTCTTTTCCCCAGGTGTCCCCCACAGCATGGGTCTACTGATGCCATAATCAGCTGAGCAGTTGATGATGGATTTCTCACAGGGGCAAAGGTGCAGGGCCACACCCAGAAAATCCAATCTGCTCATGACCAAGACCCACTTCTACCTGTTTTTCACCTTGGCTACCAGAAATAACGAACTGCCACTCCCGGCCTTATATCTGCCCTTCCAGAAATCACTCTTTCTTCACAATGTGATGCTTCTGCTCATGATAAAGAGCCTTGTGGTATTATAAAAGGATAATCCATCATAAACACAAACATGGAAGGAAGAACCAACAAAACCAAACAATGCTTCACCTTTTATGCTTCCTCCCAGGCTTACACTGATTTGAAGGCAAAATAGAGGTTTTGCTTAGGGGACATTTCTCAGGAGCCCAACAAAATGACTCTTTCTCTTCTACACTGTACCCTACACCCAGACTTCCTCTTGTGACTTGTCAAAAATTAATTTTTTTCCACAGAGAAAAACTAATTAAAGAAAACTAAGTTTAGTATATACCTTGTGCAGTAAGTGCTTAACACTCTCCCACATAAAGACGATAATGTGAAGTAGACATCACTGTCTCCAATTTATAGCAGTAGAAGGGGTGAATTCAAGTATGATAGTTGATACATTGTAAGAACCTTTGTAAATGCTACAATGTACTCCCACCCAGCACAGCAATAAAGGGAAAAAAAGAATGAGGTAGAGGAAGCAAACCCTGACCAACCTGACCTCTTAGGTCTTCACAGAGCTATCCAGTGGAGCTTTCTGAAATGGTAGAAATGGACATCTGTGCTATCCAGTACATGTAGCTACTGAACACGTAAAATGAAATTAGTACAACTGAGGGAAAGAATTTGTAATTTCACTTAATTGCATAATTTAAATTGAAATAGTCATATATAAAGAGTGCCTACCATTTGGGGTAGATTAGCTCTCTCAGCCACATGGACCTCAGCTCGTTATGGCAGCCAGCCTCATGCGTGGGTCATCAAACCAGACAAAGTCCCAGAAGGCTGACCTGATGGAACTAGAGTTGAAAAGTGTCATTAAAAAGAAGAGATGAGGAAAGAGATAAAAAGCAGAAGTAGCAGGAGTATCTGTTTCATTTCCTTTGGTTAGGCCCTAAAATTATGAATTTGTTGAGCACAGTTTTCATTGGTACAGGAGTGAGTAAGACACAGTATTGGCCCTCCAGATCACAGCCTCATAGTGCCAAAAGTGGTATTTGAGCCAAGTAGGAGATGATCAGACAAAGCAGAGAGTGACGGCAAGAAAGAAGAAAGCACAAAGGCAAGAAGTAAGAGCAAGCCAGGCATGTTTGGAGAACTGAAAGAGGTTTAATATGACTGGAGGATGGGTGTTGCTCTGTCCCTATGAAATTCATATGTTGAAACCATAATTCATAGTGCTCATGGCTGTGACTGTATTTGAAGTTAGGGTCTTTATTATTTTTAATTATAATATACTGTATATTTCAAAAAGTTAAAAGAAAAGATGTTTTAATCTTTTCCCTATAAGGAAAAGACAAATGTTTAAAAAGATAAATGTGTTTTCCCTGATTTAAACATTATATAATCTCTACATGTACCAAAACATCACGTTACCTCATGAATGTGTATAATTTCTATATTCTAATGTTATCAGTTAAAAATAAATTTACACTTAAAAAAGAATTGAAATCCTAAGCTTTCACTTGGTTGTTTAATAAGTAATATGTTGTTTATTCTTATTACAAGAGATAAAAAAATACATGTCTCCAGTGCTTATTGTTTTTTACATTTTATACCCCAAATACAGAAGGGTGATAACATCACATCAAAGAACTAAAGAAACAATATTCCAAACAAATTCTAAGGCTCCCTTCAATTCATTAGCCATACCATCATTGGAGGGTTTCCCAGAAATGTAGATGTCTTATCTGAGTCACAACCCTTGGCTGGCTCCTCATCTGTTAAGATATTTCAGATGAAACTTAACCATCAGGGAAATGCAAATCAAAACTACATTGAGATTCTAACTCACCTTGGTCAGAATGTTAATCATAAAGAAAACAAAACAATAAATGTTGGTGTGGATTCAGGAGATAGGAACTCCCAAATGTCGAAGGCAATGGAAACTACTCCAGCCGCTATGTTACTCCTAGATATAAACATACGGAGGAATCAAAGTCAGCACACAACAGAGATTTCTGCACACCCATGTTTATTGTAGCACTATTCACAGCAAACAAGTTATAGAATCAATCTAGGTACTCATCAGTACCATTCAGCAGATGAATGGATAAAGAAAATTTGGTACATATGCACAACAGTAAATGTATCTATTTACCTATCCATCAGCCATAAAGTTTGAAATCATGTTGCTTTCAGGAAAATGGATGGAATTAGATATCACTATGTTAAGCAAAATCAGCCAGACTCAGAAAGACAAATACGTTTTCTCTCACAAAGATAATCTAGATTTGAAGAAAAAAAAAGACATGAACATGAAAAGGAGACTATTAGGGAAGAGAAAGTGAAACAGCAGGAGAGGGGTGAGGGGCAAGAGAGGGTAATATGGGGGTGAATATGATCAAAGTATATTATATACATGTATGAAAATATCATAATGAAGCTCATTACTTTGTACAATTAATAGTCACTTAAAACTTTCACTGGCATGGTAGCTTACCCCTGCAATCCAAGCTACTTGGGAGGCAGAGACAGGAGGATCAAAGTTCAACATGGGCAAAGATTAGTGAAAGCCCCATCACACAAAATGAGCCAGGCATGGTGATTCATTTCTGAATCCTAGCTCCTCAAGAGATAGAGGTAGGAGATCTCAGACTGAGGCCAGCCCAAGCAAATGCAGGAGAACTTACCAGAAAAACAAACTAAAAAGCAAAAACATTGGGTTGGGGCTTAAGTGGTAGAGTTCAATCCCCAGTACTGCAAAAGTGGAGGTGGAGAGAATTTAAAGAAAATGTTTTTTTTAAAAAAAAAAGATATTTCATGCCTTTTCATGTTTAGCCTTTGCAGGTGCCATTCCCTCTTCCAGACAATCTCCTTACCTCACTGCTTCACTCCTGTTCTTCCTCCCATCCTCATTTTAGGCCTCCACTAAGGCCAGCTCGATGGTTTCCCTGCCTCCAGCATAAATTAGAGACTTCTTGGTTCTGATTGCATGACAGCCTTATGATTTTGCTGTCACAGCACTTGTCATACTGTATTCTGGTTTGTCTACTTACTGTCTACATCATTCAGTGGACTATAAACTTCTGAAGGCAGAAGCTATGTCATACTGATTGTTACAGACCCAGTGTCTTCACATCAACACACTGAAGGTCTTCACCAGGTAAGTTCCATTTGATCTAAGAACCTGAAGGTGACATCGATAATAGTTGTCTTTCATTGCTTCACCTTGGGTTAGGCAATGTGCTAATTTAAGCACAACTTCTTTAATCCTTTATCAGTTCTGTAAGGTAGGAAACCACTATTATCCTCATTTAAGATGAGAAAATAAAGTTTTTGAGGATTTATAATGTGATTGCCTCAAGGTTATACAGATAATAGAGAGAGAAGTCAAGACTTTAACCCTGAGCTTTGAATCATTACCAACACTGCTTGAACACACAAATATTTCTCCTGAATTTATCCTAAGCCCTGGATTGCAGAGAACATTCACACTAGCCAGAAGTGAGACTGGGAAAATCAGAAACCCAGTTACAAATCTCACAGGTTAATCAGTGCCTATAGAAATTTTAAATTGGAACAATTTTATTTTCAAAGTGTGAAGAAATGGTGAAGTTAGCACCATATGTCCATATTGTCAGATTCCCTGCGTGTGGCAGTCTTGTTGTTTTGCTCTGGTGACTACAGCAGCACTATTCTCAGACCATAAACACAGACCTATGCCCACTGCTCTAAATGTGCTGGGTGCCTCACTTGCTTCTCCACCCTTTTGCCCGGGATCTTGGAAGCCCTTTCCAGCTCCTCCACCTCCTCCAGTTGCCACTGGATGAGCTTTGTAAAATCCTTTCAATTATTCTTGCTTAACCCACTGGTTTGTGGCTTTTTCCAGCTTCCTTCTTTTCCTTTAAGTGTTTTCTCCTTTACCTGCAAGGAAACCTGGGGAATTCATTCTTCTTCTGCAGAGGGGAAGGTGGTAAAAGCAGAAGAGGTAACCTTTGTCCCCTGTGCTCTGACAGAGATGTGCTTGGAGTTTGCAGCTCCTGCATGAGAAGGAGGATGGGTCACCTGCCCCAGGGAGGCACTACTAAAAGGCAGCAGCAGCCTTTTCCAGGGATGGGACACTGTCACCCAGAAAGCCCCTTCCTCATGTGGCTGCTAAAGAGGTCCCTGATATCTTTTGCTAGGATTCTTGAAGGAAATTCTTGAAAAAAAATATTTCCTTTGAGTCTGAAGGAGGAAAAAAGTGAGATTCTTCTCTTTGGAACCCTAGAAGCATATGGGAAGGCCTTTTGCAAACTCACTTTCTTTGGGAGTATAGGGACATCTTCATTCTTACTGAAGGTGGAGACATGGAGTTCAGGAATACCTTGATGGCTGATTGGACAATCTGTGGGTGCAGACGGCAGGGTTGGGAGGACTGAGTCCCCAAGTTCTGCAGGTCTCATTCTTTATTGGAACTGGTTTTCCAAAGACTGAGTGAGTGCAGATGTGCAGTTTGCTGGTAGACAAGGTTTGTGATTCTGATGTGGCCCAGGCTTTCTTTTCACCTTAGTGTTGGGGAAGAGGGACTCCAGGGACCTTTGGATGGCCTTTGCTGTAAGCCACAGTGGGGACTTGGGTGCAGACATGCTTCAATCCCCTGAAGCCCATACAGTCAGAGTCCACACCTCCTTCTGGACCAATCTCTAGGTTAGCAGTGTCTCTTGTTGCTTGAGGAAGTATCAGGGAGTACACTGGCTTAGCATATGACCTATTCTAGCATTCTCAGCAGTCTCATTGGAAAGTAGCTCCCTTACTTTCAGGTACACACTCTCACGGACAGAGTCATTCCAACCAGCAATAAGGTCATCTGCTCCATGGTGAAGACTAACTTCTTTAAGACTGACTTCCTCTCCACTGCCAGTTTCTTCTCCCTCTCTTCAGCCCTGGGAGAGAGTTCTTGTTCTGACAAGTATCTGTTCTTCCCTACCAGTGGGTCATGGGTCTCTGTGGATGTTCTGCTTTCTGGAATTCATTGAAAGTCGTCTGTGCAGGGATTGCAAAACCATCTTCACCAGGGAATCATAAGGCAGTATTCTACCTGGTCTAGCACTGGGTGATGAGACAAAAATAGGGGAATTGCTAAGGGTGTCCCTTAGACTCTGGCTCACCTCAGAAAGATTAGAGTAGAAGAGCTAAAATGACTTCTGGAGACATGTAAGTGAGGGTCAGAAGCTAATACCCTGAAAGTTTGCTGTAGGAGTATTTGTGTTCTTGGGGGTAGCAAAGAAAGAGAATGATGAGCTTTAGTGAAAGGTACATGTCAAGAAGGCGTAGAGTGGACCCTTGACAGAGCACCTCTCTGGCACTGGCCTTGCACTTGATTTAAGTCTTAAAGAGGTAAGTTAAAATGTGGTCTTAGGATGGATTCTAGTCTAATATAACTGGTGACCTTATAAGAGAAAACATGGAAAGAGATAGGTACAGAAGGAAAACCACGTAAAGACAGAAAAGATAGCCATTGACAAGCCAAGGAGAGAGGCCTCAAAAGAAACCAACCTTCTTGATACCTTAATCTCAGACTTCAAACCTCTAGAGAAAATAACTTCCTGTTGTTTATGCCACCCAGAGCCCTAGCAAAGTAATACAGATATATCTTTAAGAAATTAGTCTAGACAGTTACTGTGCCACCAGCTCGTGAGGAATTTTTATGTCATGTTGAAGAACTGAAGACTCATCTGAAACCCTTAGAGGGTTTTAAGCAAGGAAGTGGAATGATCTAGTTTGCTTTCTTTTATAGTTGTGTGTAACTGTGACACAGGTTACTCTAGAGGCACCTGCACACTCATGTTTATTGCGGCACTATTCACAATAGCCAAGTTATGGAAATAGCCAAGATACCCCACCACTGACGAATGGATTAAGAAAATGTGGTATCTATACACAATGGAATTTTATGAAGCCATGAAGAAGAACGAAATGTTATCATTCGCTGGTAAATAGATGGAATTGGAGAACAACATTCTGAGTGAGGTTAGCCTGGCCCAAAAGACCAAAAATCGTATGTTCTCCCTCATATGTGGACATTAGATCAAGGGCAAACACAACAAGGGGATTGGACTATGAGCACATGATAAAAGCGAGAGCACACAAGGGAGGGGTGAGGATAGGTAAGACACCTAAAAAACTAGCTAGCATTTGTTGCCCTTAACGCAGAGAAACTAAAGCAGATACCTTAAAGCAACTGAGGCCAATAGGAGAAGGGGACCAGGAACTAGAGAAAAGGTGAGATCAAAAAGAATTAACCTAGAAGGTAACACCCACGCACAGGAAATCAATGTGAGTCAATGCCCTGTATAGCTATCCTTATCTCAACCAGCAAAAACCCTTGTTCCTTCCTATTATTGCTTATACTCTCTCTACAACAAAATTAGAAATAAGGGCAAAATAGTTTCTGCTGGGTATTGAGGGGGGGGAGAAGGAGGGGGTGGAGTGCGTGGTAAGGGAGGGGGTGGGGGCAGGGGGGAGAAATGAACCAAGCCTTGTATGCACATATGAATAATAAAAGAAAAAGGAAAAAAAAAAACAAAATTAGAGATAAGGGGAAAATAGTTTCTGCCAGGTAGTAAGGGGTAAGGGGGACATTGTATGCACATATGAATAAAAGAAAAAAAAAGCAAAAACAAACAAATAAATAAATAAATAAAGGGGTGTGTGTGTGTGTGTGTGTGTGTGTGTGTGTGTGTGTGTGTGTGTGTGTTGGGTTTAAATCTACCTTGACCCAAGTCACTTGCTTCTACTTGGCTTATTAGTCTTCAATCTTAGTTATCATTTGACTTTAAATACTCCATCGTGGCAGATACAGCTGTGATAAAACAGACAGTTAACTCTGATGCTTGCCATGGGTCAGTAGACAGCCCTGTCTTAACATGTTTTCAAAGCCTGTATTTGCTGCACCTGGGTCAAACATGATTATTTTGTATTCACTGAATAAAATCTCTAAGTGACTCTGAGGTAGAAGGAGTTCAGCAAAAGGGGAGGCACATTAACTCTTTCAGGTCACTAGGCTACCATTTGAAGCATTATTGCAAATGCACTTTTGAATAAATAACAGGTTGTGAGAGTCATTGAGACAATTAGCCTCCTTAAACTGACTTAAAAAAAAGAGTGAGACAGGCAGCTCTGAGCCACATGCAGGAAAACTACAATGTAATGAGGCTTAAAACAAAAATAGATCAGAAAATTTACATGTGAATTAGAGTTGTCATTTTGGGATCCAATTTGCTTATTCCAAAAACCCTTCTAGCTTAGACCACTTTAGAAACCCTTCTTCTCAACCTCCCTCAGAGGTGGTAGATGAGGACCCCCTCACATTCACATGCCAGTCCTGTGGTCTCACTGAGGATTTAGCTGAGTAAGTATAAGAGAGAATTTGTGAATGTGAAAAGCAGAGAGATAACTTTTGAGCTTCCTGGAAGCACATCTTCTGAGTTATAAGAGTGATGCTTTTGAGGCGATAGAAGACTTTCACCGTTAAGGATGTTCCTTAGCACCTGCACCTGGATACTGATTTCCCTTGAAAAATAAAGAATCCATTTATTAATCTGACATCTTTGATGGTATGTTGCTTTCCTAAGTATTATAATTAT
The DNA here is from genome assembly GCF_047511655.1 of Castor canadensis. Lineage (NCBI taxonomy): Eukaryota > Metazoa > Chordata > Mammalia > Rodentia > Castoridae > Castor > Castor canadensis. Next base: position 90,468,777 of record NC_133390.1, on the reverse strand, counting down.
TATACCTTGGGGAAGTCCAGGTACTGAAGAAGAGGTGAGAAGATACATCTTTGTAGGATCGTGGGTGTACTTGGCACACTTGTGCCTGATAAGAGGGCAAAGGCTATTCCTTCTGAATCCCTTACCTATTACTTACTTTTTATTTTACTTTACTTTTTTATTTTACTGTGACAAAATACCTCAGGAAACAACTTAAGGGGGGAAATAATTTGTTTTGGCTCACAGTTTCAGAGGTATCATTCCATCATATCAGAGAGTGCATGACAGAGCAAAGCAGTATGGATCATGGTTGCTAGGTTACAGAGTAAAGGTGATACAGGAAGGAACCAAGGCAAAATACAGCCCCAAGAACATACACACAGTAAACTACCTCCTCTAACTAGGCCCCACCTCCTAAAGTTTTTAGAACCTTCCAAAATAGTGCCGCTGGCAGGGTACCAAAACTTTAACACATGAACCTGTGGGGGACATTTCATATTCAAATCATAACACTTTCCCTGGTCCCAAAAGCTCATGGCCATTTCATATTGCACAATGCATTTAGTCCATCTTTAAATTTTCCCAAAATTTCAACAAGTCCAACATTGTTCAAATCTAAATCCAAAGTCTCTTCTAAGACCAATGGCAAACTCTTAAGCTCAGACCCCTGTAAAATCAAAATGAAAGTTACATACTTCAAAGATATAACAGCACCAAATAAACATTCCCATTCCAAAGGGGAGGAATGAGAGTGTAGAAAGGAAGAGTGGGACCAAAGAAAGAACAAAACCCCACAGGGAAAATGTTACATCCTTCCTATCTGTATATAGCATGAACATGTCTAACTGTCTGGCAAATGGTGGTGTGATGTAAGTTCCAATGGGCTTGGGCAACTCTGCCTCTATGGCCTTGCCATTTGCACTCCACATGGCCTCTCTGTCGAGGGGTCTGCACCCATTGCCTATGGCTTTCCTTGGCAGATGTTCCAATTCCTGACATCTCTAACTTCCTGGGATCACCATTGCATCTTCAACTTCACCCTCAGAGCTTCATGCGTTACCCTCTCAGGAATTCCTGGCAGACCCTGACCTTGCTGTACACATTGCCTGAATCTCAGGACTTCCTTTGAAATCTCAGTGGAAACCTCCATGACCTTGACTCTTGCATTCTGTGAGACTGTAAAATTGGCATTATGTGAATGACATGATGGTCTGCCACCAGCAGTATCTGGGTACTCTTAGACCATGGCTATAGTGACCACTGAATTCCTGGGCATCTGGACTCAGGAAAACACTTCTCTAGATGGCTCTGGGTGATCAGGCTGCCCCCAGAACTCTCCTCAAGGGAAAGTTTTTAAAATTAGTTCATAATTTTATACCCTGGATCCCATAATAGTGTCTGGCCAATTCCTGATATGTCCTCAAGGCAACTTTCCTATTGTTCCAGCAAAAAGTACTTGCTGTCTTTTTAGTGGTACTAATCTCTCTAACAACCACACCCTCCTTGTCCACAACTTTCAATTCACTCATTTTTGGCCAGACTGCACATTTTCCAAGTTCTTCTGCTCTGCTTTTAATTCCCAATTCTTACTGTAATTCTGCTTCACAGCAGCCAGCAACAGCCATACCACAACCTGAATGCTATGTTGTCTTGAAATTTCTTCTACCAAATTAATCAGTCCATCACCTTTTAAACACAGCCTCCCATGAGTTTCAGGACATGGACAAATTGTTGACAAGTTCTTTGTCAGAATGTAACATGAGTGGCTTCTAGTCCATTTCCCAACAGAATCCTCATTCCCCTCTGAAACCTCATGAGCACAGTCTTTACTGTCCACATTCTATCAGCTTTCTGGTCTTAGCTCGCACCAGAATTGTCCATCAAGCTGTGCTCATAGCATTCTAGGGCTTCTCCATCTTATATCGCCAAGCTCTTCCAAATTCCTCCTATGAAACAGTTCCAAAGGCTTCCGGACACATCACAAGGACTAGTCACAGCAATAACCACACTCTCAATACCAATTCTCTGTGTTAGCTGCTTTTCTCATCACTGTGACAAAATGCCTGAGAGAAATACATAAGGCAGGGGAGTATTTATTTTAGTTCATGGTTTTAGAGATGTCAGTCCATCATAGAGGGGAGGACAGAGCAGAGCAGAGCAAAGCAGATCAAATCATGGTGCCAGGAAGCAGAGAAAAGGGGATATAGGAAGGGGCCAGGGCTAGAAATAGTCCCAAGGACACAACCCAATGAACTATTTCCTCTATCTAGGACCCAATTCCTAAAGTTTCCAAAACCTTCCAAAAATAGTACCACTAGCTGGATACCTGGGCTTTAACTAACACATGAGGGGGCACATTTCACAGTCAAACAGTAACACCTTATTTCCAGCTGATGAGCTAAACCCACAGTTACCAACGTATACTTCTCCATTTCCTTGACATTTCTTCCCTACACGTTCTTTCAATGTTATTTTCTTTCCATTGCATAATTAAGCCTTGCCTCTTCTCTTAAGCCAGTTCAACTAGCTGCCTCCTTTATTAAGTCTTCTCTATTTCCCCAGGAAGAAATAATCCAGCCTTTTCTGAATTCTAAGTCTTTCTTTTACCCTTATAGAGAGGTCATTAGTAGATTTCTGCTAAAGGATGAGCTTCCTAAAGTCATAATCCATGTGTCATTAATTTTGGAATCCACCAACTCCTAAAACAATGCCTAGCATGAAATATAAAGGATTTTAAAACAATAAATCAATTAAGAAAGTAAGAAAGTAAACCACAATAGTATCTGCCAGTGTAACCTAGCTATTGGCATGAACAGACTATGATAGAATAAGATCAAGACCTAGAAGGACAAAAGCACACAAAAAGGCCATGAAGCTATGAGGCAAAAGTATCACACAAACTGACTAAGAATGGTAGACATGTGGGCTGGCAAAGAGGCTCAAGTGGTAGAGTGGCTGCATAGAAAGATAGACATGGACCAAGATATCCGAAAACCAAAATCAATGGTTTGGGCACAGAGCACTGAAATAAAGGACTCTTTTGTAACAAAGCAAAATTTTTTTTTCAGGCTCAAGCGCCTTCATTATCTGGAAGGCCCAATAGGAATAAGTTGTGCTCCAAATATGATTTTCATATAATGATTATTTAGAATCTAGAATACATTTTCTGGGATGGAGGTGTGGCTCACATGGTGGAGTACCTCCTGAGTTCAAGCCCCAGTACCACAAAGAAAAGAAGAAAGGTCAGAATATATTTTCCCATATAGATGATGTTAAAATGGAAATTCCTTATCCAATCAGCCTGAAATTCTATTTAATTGACAGCATACCTGAAGGCCACAACAAATCTATTTCAACCATAATTGACCAACTTTTTATAGAATAAATAAATGCTTTAAAAAAATAAGAGAAAGCTTCTACTTTGGACTAGTATGGTGAAAGCTCATTTTTCTTTCCTATGGAGCAAAAACAACAGTCTTGGTTGAGGGTGGGTGTTAGAGTCACAAAGCAATTACCTGAAAACTTAAAAAGGTAATAACATATAAATTGAGCAGAGAAGCCAAAACTTGAGGGAGGACAAATGTGGTGGGGTTTTTTTGTTCCTCTCCATAGCTCCTTATTTAAACACTAATGCAGCCTGAACCACAGAACTGCCTAATAAGTAAAGACAGAAAAATCTCCAAAAGCTACTTATTTCTATCCAGAGGACTGGGAATAAGGTTAGGCGCTTATGTGATGTGGGGCGAGAGGGGTTTTCGATCATTTTTTTTTCCTCTTTTTCCTCCCTGGTCCTGCCCTGAGGCAAGTCCAGTCACATTACGTGCCTGCACTCCTGTGACAGAAGCAGTGTGCGGGCAACTTCAAACTCTGAAAGAAAACCTTCTCTTAAACTGGAAAGACTTAGAAGAAACACTGCTCTGCTCTGATAGTATATAAGGAATCCCCATCATTTTTGTTTCTTTTTCTCTTGAAGTTTTCCTCTGAGGCAGATGTGGTCAAGAGAAATGTGCAACAGTGCAGAGAAGTTAAAAACCCCAGTTTTCTAGTCATGGGTACAGGAAAAAAAGGATCTATTAGTGTTGGAGGGTAAGAGGAAGAGCTTTCCATCTATTTACTCTCTTAGTAATCCTTAAATGGGGACTGGAAATCAACTATCCCTGGAGGAGAATAAAGAGCACCAGCTGACCTGGGTGCATACTCAAGGGCTCCTAAATTCCTTCTTATATCAGAGTCTACCTGTATTTCCTGCATGCACCTGGAAAAGCCTTAGACCATCTAAGGAAAAACTTAGCTCTTCTGTGGGGGATAAAGGACAATGGTGGAGGGAGTGGATTCAACTATGATAAATTGTAAAAAAATTTGTAAATGTCACAATATGCCCCCAGTACTACAATAATAAATAAAGATTTTTTTAAAAGTTAAAGTTTGTTGCTGTAGTACTTAAAACAGTTTTGCCTTTCATGCTCATCCTAAATTGCTATAACAAAAACGATTTTTCATCTCATTATATTTTGTGTATTTTTATAAGTTGTTAAATCCTTTTTTGAATGAGTATGATAACTGATTTTTTTTTAGCTTGAATATCTTGTTCTTTGTATTTAACAGACATTTGTGTGCCCATTATATGTTTGACTATGTCACTCTTACTTGTTTATAGCCAAAATTTTCTATTATTCAAAAAAGAGTGTATTTCTGCTGTCTTTTTATAATCTTAATTAGGTGTTGATGCAGTAAAATCACATTTCCTTGGTTAAAAATAATTCACTGTATTTTTATAAACACTAAATATTCTCTAGGCACAACCTTCTAGAATAATTTTAAAATACCTCTATAGTAGTCATTTTAGTTGGACTGAAAGTTCTAAAAACTGACATTCGTAACATCTACCCAGTATGAAACTTTAATCCACAAATCAAACTAATAAGTTAGAGGTCAGCTTGGGTCAAATTAAACTATTATTGCCAAAGATCTTGCAAAATCCCAGGGTTGTCCTACTGTAAAACTGACCTGAGAAAAATGCATTTGAAGTTGTTTCACATGGCTTTGACTAGGCAGCAAGGCTTTGAGGAAAAAATGAAATCTCTCCTGAAATTCACAAAGATATGAAAAGAGCACTTTAAGTTTATAAGACATGAAGACAATTGGCCTAAAATTAAGGTTTGATTAGGGATGTGGAAAGCCATAACTGACTCTGAAAAACAATGAGGTGAAGTAGACGAGTACTTGAGAGGAAAAACTATATAACTGAAATTGCTCCTGGAGCTTTCTTTTTTCATTAGTAGACTATACTTAGAGATGAATCAATTCTTTCCCTTAAATAAAAGCTATAGGTTGAAAGGTTATTCTTCTTCAGAAGTTCCTGAGAAGTGACTGGCAGGTATGTTAAAAGGAAAGCATTTGCTAACTTGTTCTCCCTTCATCTGAGCCTCCAGATCCCACTTTGGACACAGTTCCCTTTTCATGATCACCTCAACCATAGGCTGTGTTCAGAAATCATGAATCCTGACAGTTCTCTTGGGATTCTCTTATCCTGGCCCCTTCATTATCCCACTGAGTATCCATACAGGGCATGATATTCAGTTGTCAAAACAATAAATATAACACAACAGCTACCAGAGTGTTATTTATTCATTATTTATTTAACAAATATATTTTGAACTGCTTTAATGTGTGCAGCCTCTGCCAAGGGCTAGAGATATGATGATAAACAAAACAGAGGTTATTTCTGTTCTTGTAACCTATAGTTTTTTGTTGTTTTTTTTTTCTTTTGAAGTACTGGGGTTTGAACTCAGGGCCTACACCTTGAGCCACTCCACCAGCCCTTTTTTGTGAAGGGTTTTTTGAGATAGGGTCCTGTGAACTATTTGCCCAGTCTGGCTTTGAAAGATGATCCTCCTGATCGCTGCCTCCTGAGTAGCTAGGATCACAGGCATGAGCCACCAGCACCCAGCATGACCAGTTGTCTTATATGGGAAAGAGAAATTTAAAAATTGTTCCACAAGGGCTGGGGGTATTGAGGCAGGAAATTTAGGGAAAATATCCACACCAGGTTATAGGAAACAGGTAGCCTTCTCGAAGATCTTCTCATGGGGAACAGTTGGTCTAGTTCCAACCAGAACCACCCCAAAATGATCCCTTTGAAATAGCATTTTCATCTAGACCCCAACTGGGGCATGCACACAAGGGCCTTTTATTATGCCTCATTGGATTCACATGTACAGTCAATTACCAACAGCCACTCCTAGTTACCACCCAAATCTCCTTCCCTTGCTTCTGCATACTGTAAATACCCATCCAAACCTAGGCACTGGTACTTTTGAGCTATAGGTACTGTACTTAAGCTACCTTGCTCAGAGCTCATGCCCCTCCCCTTCCTTGGGGAGTATACTTTCCTGCTTTCACTCACTCTTTCTCACTCTCAATAAAACTCTGCTACTACTTTGCAATCTTTGTGTCTCTGTCCAACTCTTTGTTAGGGATACCAAGGACCTGAGATCTTCTCAAGCAGGGTCTTCCGAGACCACCCACAGGTAACATTTTGGCAAGCCAGCCAGGACATAAATCCTCTACTAGAAATGTCATCTCCACTGCCTGCTTTCATTGAGACTTCCCATTTTTCACTTTACTTATTTGTCTTTGTCACCTGACACATCTTTCTGATAAAAATACCATAACTTGTTGGATGCCTGGAACTGAGATCAGATATAACCTTGGACAGCCAAAAGAAATTAGTGGCATCAATGCCCATCCAGAGCCAGAGACAACTGGCTGTAGTTTGGAGGAAGGTGAAAACTGGGGGTTGTTCCCCATTTCTAACCCCCACTAGGACTCCCAAGACCATTGAGGGATGCCCCAAGGGCTCTTGGAGTCCCAGCCTAATCACCTCCTAAAAATTGTGTTTCTTCTCTCTCTTCCCCTTTATTCTTTCTGTAGATCAAAATGGAGGGAACTACATATATCAGAATGGATTCTCCACTCAGCTGTGTTCTTAATCATTGGGATCATTTTGACTTTGATTATCTGAAAAAGAAATACCCTGACATCTACTGTAATGTGGTCAGGACCCATACCAACCATGCAGTCAAGAAAAATGGCCTGAGAATCAAAGCTTAAATTATAATACCATCCTACTTGGAGTCATTTTGTAAAAGACAAGGAAAATTATCAGAAGTGCCATATGTCCAAGTCTTTATGGTCTTATATCAAGACACTTCCCTTTATAGGGGGATTCCCCAGAACCCAAATGGAGGAAATAAGTGAGGAAGATGTGGATGTCCTCAGTGATCCCCTGCTACAGAGAGTGACACTCATCTCTCAGGAGGAAGACAAATCTTCTTACCATAATCCACCATCTGCACCCCAACTACTCACAAGCTCCCCACAGACTCAAAGCAGAATACCTTACTCAGAGGCTTCTCAAGTCTTGCTCCCACTGTGAGGGATGCCAGGGCTGGAGGGCCCAATTCAGATTCAACTGCCTTTTTCCATGGCTGATATCCAACAATGCAAAGAAAAACTAGGGAGATATTCTGAGGATCCAGATAAAGTTTCAGATGGATTTCAAACCCCAGCATTGGCTTTCAATCTGTCCTGGAAAGATATTCAATTCTTGTGGGTTAATTGTTGCACCCCCATAGAGAAAGAAAGAATTCTCACTGCTATTCATAGGGAAGCAGATGAGACCTTTGCCAAAAAACCTTGAGATCACCAATCAGGGATTGATATTGTCCCTAAAAATGAGCCTAACTGGGACTACAACACTCCAGGAGGGATATGAAGGAGAACTAACATGGTAGAGGCAATACTCAGGCATGAAATCAGGAATTGCTAAACCAATTAATTACAATGTTAGAGAAATTACTCAGGAAGAGAAAGAAAATCCTGTATTATTTTATGACAGGCTTCAGGAAGACTTTAGAAAATGTACCAACATGAATCTCTCCTCCAGAGAGGGAGCAGCTCTCCTGAACCAGCATTTTGTTACTCAATCTGCCCCAGACACCAGGCAGAAGCTTCAGAAACTACAGCTGAGACTTCAGACTAATAAGACCCAGCTGCTGGATTCTACTTCCTCCAAGGGCTAAGATCTATCTGAAACCCTTTGAAATGCTCTAAGGGAGGTCATTCCTCTCCAATGACAGATCCTGAGAATGACAGTCTCCTAAGACACATAATAGATCTTGGAACATTTCAACAAGCAATCCAGGAGTTGAGAAATAAGTTTTACCAGCCCCAACAAAAGGGAAAGAACTCAGAATTTAACTAAGAGAACAGGTGTTGATCAAGTCCTAGAAGGAAGGAACTCTAGCTGACCAACGCTAACCCAAATGGAACGGTCCCTATTGAGTGATCCTTGTCACTTTACTAGCCATAAAAGTGGATAGTTAGATTCATCTTTCCAAGCTAAAGCAGGTGATGGAGGAAACTTTTTCCTACCAAGTATGGTCTGAGGACACTTACTTCTGCAAGTGATAGAAGACCTGAAACTTCACTTCCAAATGGATCAAAAAGCTTCAGTTAAGATAAATTACACCTTAGGCAATGACTTCTTTAGTAGAACTCAATTGGTTCAGCAGCTAAGAGAAAGGATCAACAAATGGGACTACACGAAATTAAAAAGCTTATGCACAGCAAAAGAAATGATTTATAAATTGAAGAGGCTGCCCACAATATGGGAGAAAATCTTTGCCATCAGACAAGGGATTGATAACCAGAATATACAGGGAGCTCAAAAAACTGAACTTCTAAAAAATCAATGACCCAATGAAGAAATGGAAAAATAAACTGAACAGAGTCTTTTCAAAGGAAGAAGTCCAAATGGCTAAAAAACACATGAAAAAAATGCTCAATATCCCTGGCCATAAAGGGAATGCAAATCAAAACCACATTAAGATTCCACCTCGGAAGGATTCAAAGATGGCACCTAGAGGGAGGAAGCAGAAAGCGTGACTCCTAAAGTGAAATCTTGGAGAGATGCTGGAGACACACCTTGCAGGCAAGGCCACTGAGAAGAGGCAAAACTTTGACCCCTCCACACCTCCAGCCTGCACAGAGAATCTCCACTTCACATTAAACAGAGAAAACAGGAGGGCCTCCAGGCCACCAGACACCCATGCCCAGATGGATTGGGAAGATGTGGACAAGTTTTGTTCTACTTTATGTTTCCCCTTTGATGAGACTACTACAGAAAAATATCTGAGGCACAATCTCCAGAATTGGAGGCTGAGGGACGAACACCAAAATTATTAAGACTGAAACTTCATTGCATTTGAACTTGGAGGTGTTTTGGTTTTTTGTTTTGTTTTGTTTTTTTATATATTTTTTCCTTCATTTACTTATTTTTTATTTTTATTCTTATCTTTATTCTTTTTATTTTTTATTTTCAATCCTCTCTCTGTCTCTCTAATGCCTTTTCAGTTTACGGTTGGTTAGTACACTTTCTCTCCCTGTTTATATCTTTGAAAGTTTTTTGTTTGTTTCTTTGTTTTGTTTTTTTCTACTTGATTATTTGTTTTTCCCTTTTCCTTTAATGTGTTTGCTTTCCATCCACTGTCACTCTTCCATTCTAAATATCACTAGTGCTATTATTACAAGCCAGAAAATACTTAATTGCATACAGTACAGGGACACTAACAACACCAAGAGCAATGATGGGAAGACAGAAAAAATAGGGAAACCAGTTTCCCCACAGCAAAAAATTAGTACAGGAGCCAGCGGGAAATGAAGAAAACAGATACTCAGATCCAGACTCCAACAAAATGAAGATAAACTATGCCAAAGAACCCAATGAAGCCCACAAGAATAATTTAAAAGAACACATACTACAGGTACTCAATGAGAATTTTATAGAGATGATACTGGATATGGCCAACCAAAATACACAGGAGACACTCAAAAAATTCCAAGACAACAAAAATAGAGAATTTGAAAAAGCAAAAGAAGAAATAAAGGAAACCATAGAAGCACTGTATAAACACCAAAGCGAAACAGAGAACACAATTAATAAAGAGATAAATGAACTCAGGACAAAAATAGACAACATTAAACATTAAACGATCCAGGATATGGAAAACCTCAGAAAAAAGAACAAAACAGAATTGAAAAACAAAATGGAAGGCCAATCCAGCAGAATAGAACAAACAGAAGACAGAATCTCAGAACTCGAAGATGAAATGGTAATTAAAGGAAAAACTGAAGAACTATTAATTAAACAACTCAAGACCTGTGAAAAGAAAATGCAAGAACTCACCAACTCCATCCAAAGACCAAACTTGAGAATCATGGGCATTGAAGAAGGAAAAGAGGTGCAAGCAAAGGGAATGTGTAATATATTCAACAAAATAATGACAGAAAATTTCCCAAATCTAGAGAAATCTATTCCCATACAGATGCAAGAGGCCTCCTGAACACCAAACAGACCAGATCAAAATAGAACTACCCCATGACATTTTATCATTAAAACAACAAGTTCAGAAACTAGGGAAAGAATATTGAAGGCTGTAAGAGAGAAAAAACAAGTAACATACAAAGGTAAACCCATCAAAATCACAACAGAATTCTCAACAGAAACATAAAAAGCAAGAAAAGTGTGGATTGAGATCTTCCAGTCACTGAATGAAAATAACTTCAACCCCAGGATACTCTACCCAGCAAAACTATCATTCAAAATTGATGGAGCAATAAAAGTGTTCCATGATAAGCAGAAACTAAAACAATATGTGACCACAAAGCCACCACTACAAAAGATTCTTCAAGGGACTCTGCACACAGAAAGTGAAATCCAACTTAACCATGAAAGGGCAGGCAGCACCAAACTACAGGAAGAGAAAAAGCAAGAAAGTAGAGAGTAACCTCAACTTAGGTACACACAATCAAACCTTCAAACAACTAAGACAACTAAATGACAGGAATCACCACATACCTATCAGTACTAACACTTAATATTAATGGACTTAATTCACCCATCAAAAGGCACCACATGATGAAATAGACTAAAAAGGATGATCCAACAATTTGTTGCTTACAGGAGACCCATCTCACCGACAGAAATAAGCATAGGCTTAGGATGAAAGGCTGGAAGAAGATTTACCAAGCCAATGGCCCCCAAAAACAATCAGGAGTAGCACTACTTATCTCTGACAAAGTAGACTTCAAACCTATATTGATCAAACGAGATAAAGAAGGACATTCCATACTAATAAAAGGGGAAATAGACCAAAAGGAAATAATAATTATCAACCTATATGCACCCAAAGTCAACACACCCAATTTCATTAAACATACGCTGAAACACCTAAAAGCATATATTAATTTCAACACAGTGGTTGTGGGAGACATTAAAACCCCATTATCATCAATAGATAGGTCATCCAAACAAAAAAATCAATAAAGAAATCCAAGATCTAAAATATACAAGAGATCACATGGACCTACTTGATGTCTACAGAACATTTCATCCAACTTCTACACAATATACATTCTTCTCAGCAGCCCATGGAACCTTCTCCAAAACAGATCATATCCTAGGGCACAAAGCAAGCCTCAGCAAATATAAGAAAATAGAAATTATACCATGCACACTATCTGATCACAATGCAGTAAATAGAACTCAACAACAAAAGTAAAGACAAAAAACATGCAAACAGCTGGAAACTAAATAACTCATTATTTAATGAGCAATGGATCATTGATGAAATAAAAGAGGAAATTAAAAAGTTCCTGGAAGTCAATGAAAATGAAAACACAACCTACCAGAACCTATAGGACACAGCAAAGGCAGTCGTGAAAGGAAAGTTTATAACCACGAGTGCATATATTAAAAAGACTGAAAGATCCCAAATCAAGGACCTAATGATACATCTCAAACTCCTAGAAAAACAAGAACAAGCAAATACCAAAATAAATAGGAGAGAAATAATAAAAATAAGAGCTGAAATCAATGAAATAAAAACCAAAAAAACCATACAAAGAATTAATGAAACAAAAAGTTGGTTCTTTGAAAAAATAAACAAGATTGATAGACCCCTGCCAAACCTGACTAAAATGAGGAGAGAAAAAACCCAAAATAGAAGAATCACGAATGCAAAAGGGGAGATAACAACAAATACCATGGAAGTCAAGGAAATCATTAGAGACTACTTCGAGAACCTACATTCAAAAAAATTTGAAAATCTTAAAGAAATGGACAGATTTCTAGATACATATGATCATCCAAAACTGAATCAAGAGGAAATTAATCACCTGAATAGATCTATAACACAAAATCAAACTGAAGCAGCAATCAAGAGTCTCCCCAAAAAGAAAAGTCCAGGACCTGATGGATTCTCTGCTGAATTCTATCAGACCTTTAAAGAAGAATTGATACCAACCCTCCTTAAACTGTTCCATGGAATAGAAAGGGAAGGAAAACTGCCTAACACATTTTATGAAGCCAGTATTACACTTATCCCAAAACCAGGCAAAGACACCTCCAAAAAGGAGAAGTATAGGCCAATCTCCTAAATGAACATTGATGCAAATATCCTCAACAAAATAATGCCAAACCGAATTCAACAACACATCAAAAAGATTATTCACCATGACCAAATAGGCTTCATCCCAGGAATACAGGGATGGTTCAACATACGAAAATCAATAAACGTAATAAACCACATTAACAGAAGCAAAGACAAAGACCACTTGATCATCTCAATAGATGCAGAAAAAGCCTTGGATAAGATCCAACATCATTTCATGATAAAAGCTCTAAGAAAACTAGGAATAGAAGGAAAGTACCTCAACATTATAAAAGCTATATATGACAAACCTATGGCCAGCATTATACTTAATGGAGAAAAACTGAAACCATTCTCTCTAAAATCAGGAACTAGACAAGGATGTCCACTATCTCCACTCCTATTCAACATAGTACTGGAATTCTTAGCCAGAGCAATTAGGCAAGAAGAAGGAATAAAAGTAATACAAATAGGTAAAGAAACTGTCAAAATATCCCTATTTGCAGACAACATGATCCTATACCTTAAAGACCCAGAAAACTGTACTCAGAAGCTCTAGACATCATTAATAGCTACAGCAAGGTAGCAGGATATAAAATCAACATAGAAAAATCATTAGCATTTCTATACACTAATAATGAACAAACTGAAAAAGAATGTATGAAAACAATTCCATTTACAATAGCCTCAAAAAAAATCAAATATCTAGGTATAAACCTAACAAAAGATGTGAACGACCTCTAAAAGGAAAACTATAAACTTCTGAAGAAAGAGACTGAGGAAGACTATAGAAAGTGGAGAGATCTCCCATGCTCATGGATTGGTAGAATCAACATAGTAAAAATGTCTATACTCCCAAAAGTAATCTAAATGTTTAATGCAATTCCCATCAAAATTCCAATGACATTCATTAAAGAGATTGAAAAATCTACCGTTAAATTTATATGGAAACACAAGAGGCCACGAATAGCCAAGGCAATACTCAGTCAAAAGAACAATGCTGGAAGTATCACAATACCTGACTTCAAACTATATTACAAAGCAATAACAATAAAAACAGCATGGTACTGGCACAAAAACAGACATGAAGACCAGTGGAACAGAATAGAGGACCCAGATATGAAGCCACACAACTATAACCAACTTGTCTTTGACAAAGGTGCTAAAAATATACAATGGAGAAAAAGCAGCCTCTTCAACAAAAACTGCTGGGAAAACTGGCTAGCAGTCTGCAAAAAACTGAAACTAGATCCATGTATATCACCCTATACCAATATTAACTCAAAATGAATCAAGGATCTTAGTATCAGACCACAAACTCTAAAGTTGATAAAGAAAAGAGTAGGAAATACTCTGGAGTTAGTAGGTATAAGTAAGAACTTTCTCAATGGAACCCCATGTTTATTGAGGCACTATTCACAATAGCCAAGTTATGGAAACAGCAAGATGCCCCACCACTGACGAATGGATTAAAAAAATGTGGTACCTATACACAATGGAATTTTATGCAGCCATGAAGAAGAACCAAATGTTATCATTTTCTGGTAAATGGATGGAATTGGAGAACATCATTCTGAGTGAGGTTAGCCTGGCCCAAAAGACCAAAAATCGTATGTTCTCCCTCATATGTGGACATTAGATCAAGGGCAAACACAACAAGGGGATTGGACTTTGAGCACATGATGAAAGCGAGAGCACACAAGGGAGATGTGAGGATAGGTAAGACACCTAAAAAATTAGCTAGCATTTGTTGCCCTCAATGAAGAGAAACTAAAGCAGATACCTTAAAAGCAACTGAGGCCAATAGGAAAAGGGGAACAGGTACTAGAGAAAAGGTTAGATCAAAAAGAATTAACCTAGAAGGTAACCCACATGCACAGGACATTAATGTGAGTCAACTTCCTGTATAGCTATCCTTATCTCAACTAGCAAAAACCCTTGTTCTTTCCTATTATTGCTTATACTCTCTCTTCAACAAAATTAGAGATAAGGACAAAATAGGTTCTGCTGGGTATCAAGGCGGTGGGGGGGGAGAGAGAGGGAGTGGGGTGGGTGGTAAGGGAGGGGATGGGGGCAGGGGGGAGAAATGACCCAAGCATTGTATGCACATATGAATAATAAAACAATAAAAATTAAAAATAAGATAAAATGAGTTGCCTCAGAAAAATACAAAAAAAAATAGATTCCACCTCATTTTCATTATAATAGTTACCATCAAGAACACAAACAACAACAAATGTTGTTGAGGATGCAGGAAAAAAGGAACCCTCATACACTGCTGGTGGAAATGTAAGCTAGTACATGTGGTCACATGGAAAAACAGTATGGAGGCTCCTTAAAAAACTAAAACTAGATCTGCCATATGATCCAGCAATACCACTCCTAAGGATATACCTGAAGGAATGTGAGTCAGCTTACAAAGGCACCTGTACACCCAGCATGATTTATAATAGCCAAACTATGGAAATAGCCAAGATGCCCTGCTGATGAATGGATTAAGAAAATGTGCTATTTATATACAATGGAATTTTACTCAGCCACAAAGGAGAATGAAATTTTGTCATTCAAAGGTAAACAGATAGAACTGATAAACATCATCTTAAGTGAAGTTAGCCAGTCTCAGAAGGCCAAAATTTGCATATTCTCTCTCATATGTGGAATATAGACCTAATACAAATGCAGCAGTATTATGAAACAGTGGCCACACTAAGGGGAGGTCACTCATGGGAGGGGTAGGGTAAAAGAAAGAAAGTAAGAACTTGAATATAGTTTATATACGCTCTATACAAGAATTACATAGAAATCTTAAATTGGCTGAAATCACCATAAGAAAGGGACTAAGGTAGAATGAAGAAAATTGGAAGAGATAAACCAATTGGGCTTATACCACATGTATATCGGGAAATATCACAAGGAAACTCCCTGTGTAGCTACTTTTATCTCAAACAAGCAAACATAATCATATTTTTCTTTTTATCTTTTTTCTTCTACAAAATCAGAGAACAGGAGGGTGGAACAAGTCTGCCAGTGGGTGGAGGGGTTGGCACCAATGAGAGAGGGAGGTGGTGGAAAGGGGTAGGGAGGTGAATACAGTGCAAAAAACGTGTGTACATGTATGTAAATGCAAAAATGATACCAACTGAAACCATTCCAGGAATGGGGGGTAAAGGAGAGTGGTGGAAGGGATGAATTCAAGAATGATATATTTGATACATTGTAAGAACCTTTGTAAATGCCACAATGTACACCCCCCCAGCACAATAATGAAAAAAAAAAAAAGATAAGTCATGCCTATTTCTTCCACTTCTCTCCTGCAACACAAATGGGCCCCTTGCCTAGGACTTTTCATCTGACATTTTAACTAAAGAGGTAGGCAGGTGTGGATGGTGGTTGACTGTCCAGCCTTCTGTCTTCATTAGGAAATAGATTTGTCACCTGGCTTCTCCCATTCCTAGGCCATTTTGACTTTAATTTTGTTAGGGTTGTGCTTTGGTTCATGCATTTTATATTTCTTCTAGCATTGAGGCCATTAAAGTCCAAGTTCTAATGCAACAAACCTTTGAGCAGATGAACTCCCCATGATTGACCTTGATTGCACTGAACAAAGATTCAGACAACAGGTCCCACTGGTTGATCTGGAAAGTCCCAAGGGAAAGAAGTAGGAGAGACAACTTTCATGATAGGTAGGGTCTGCAGCCCCTTGCCAGCTTAGCAGATACAGAAGATGACCTCCTCTCCCTCAGCAACCCCAAAAAGAATTTTTTGGGATTTTTGTCTCTTAAGGGGGAAAATGAGGCAAGAAATCTAGGGAAAGTACCCAACTCAGGTCCTGGGAAACAGGTGGCCTCCTCGCATATTATCTCATGAAGGACATGTGATTTAGCTCCACCCAGAACTGCCCCAAATACCCCTTTTAAAATAGCATTTTCATCTGGACTGAAACTGGAGCATGTGCAAAATAGCCTATAATTATAACCATTGGATTCACATACACAGTCAATTAGCAAAAGCCAGACCAAAGAACTACCAAAATCTCCTCCCCTGGCTTACTCCTTGCTATAAATACCCATCCAAACCAAGGCACTGGTGCTCTTGAGCCATACTGTTCTTAAATTACCTGACTCAGAGCCCACTCCCCTACCTTCCTTGTAGAGTGTACATCCTTGCTTTCAGTCACTCTCACTCTTAATAAAACTCTGCTACTATTTAGCAATTTTTGTGTTTCCATCCAGTTCTTTGTTCAGAACACCAATGACTGAAATCTTCTCAACCAGGGTTTACTGAGACCACTTACCAGTAACAGTGTGGCTCAGGTTGTAGAGTGCCTATTTAGCAATCCCAAGGCCCTGAGTTCAAACCCAAGTTCCACCAAAAAAGAAAGAAGAAAGAAAATTCTTTCACAAACAATTCTTAGTTGCTATATCTGCTATGAAAGAAAAATACAGGATTACCTGAAAGTGTGTAACTGAGAGACTACTTTGTCTTCAAGATTCAAGGTACTAAAAGAAGTAACATTCAACAAAACATTAACTAAACTGGGACTTGAAAAGGGAACAACTAAAGACAGATAAGAATGAGAAGTAAGAGAGGAGAAAGCAGAGGAAAGTGAATACCAAGAAGTTGCCCTACACTGTCTTAAATATGCAAAGGGAGAGTTTCACAGTCAGAGGAAATGGATTTCCATCCCTGCTTAGTCATCAGTGGCCATTTAACTTTGGGCAATTCACTTAATCTTTTTTATCATCCAGTGTATTCATCTACAGAATGGGAGTAATAATGGTTCTATAAATTTTAAAACATTGTAAATGCCAGCACTTACCATAGCCTCTAGTGCAGAAAAGGTGTTCCAAAATTTTGTAATGGATTCAGTCATGATTTCTGCCAAGTTTTATATGGGCATGAAGAATACAGCATTAAAAAAGCAGGCCTATAGCTTCTACTCCCTGCTTTACACTGGTTCTAGGCTCCCATATATGGTATTCTTCAGCCAGGGGCTAGCTCTTTTGCAGCCCCATCTCTCCTGTATTTTTAGGAGGTAGTAAAGTGTTCAAAAATGGAAATAGAAGGCCAAGAATGGTGACTCACACCTATATTCCCAGCTACTCAGGAGGCAGAGATGTGGAAGATCACAGTTCAAGGCTTGAAAACAAAAGATCATCAGGACGCCATGTCAAACAATAAGCAGGGGGTGTGGTGACATTCTGTGAACCCAGCTATGTGGGAGGTCATAGGTAGGAGGATAGAGTTCTGAAGCCAACCCAGGAAAAAATATGAGACCTACCTGAAAAATAACTAAAGAAAAACAAGGCTGGAGGATGTGGCTTAAGTGATAAAGTACCTGCCTAGGAAGGATGAGCTACTAAATTCAAACCCAGGAACCAGCAAAAAATTTAAATTTTTTTAATTTTAAAAAATGGAAGAAGATCCAAAATGGCTACTGGGACACAGACACAACTGCATGAGCTCCAGGAATCAAGGACCTTTCTGAGATGCTGGAGACACACATGGCTGAGGGAGAGCTGAAACTTCAGCACCCTGAACCCCTAGCCTGTGGAAGTCTTCTCCATGTCACGATAAACTGAGAGAACAGGCAGGCTGCCACCCTCACACCACTGCCTCACACCCAACGGCCCACCAGGCCACTGCCCTGCCAGACTGCCACCCAAAAGTCCACCAGGCTGCCACCAGCAGACACACCAGCTGCTGCCTGCCACAGGAGGGCTCCAGCACCACCAGACACCAACTTCAACCTTGCCTAGGAGACACAGACAAACAGGACTGGATGCTAAAGGAGTAACACCAGAACTACTAAGACTGAAATTCTACTGTTCCTGAACTGGGAATTGTTTTTTGTTCTTTTTTTCTTTTTTTTTTTTTCTTTGCTTTAAGTGTTTGTTTGTCTTCTTCACTATTTGTTCACAATCTCTCTGTGTTGATTTCTTTGGTTCTCCTTTTTTTTTCTCTTTCTTTTTCTTTTTTCTAAGTCTTTCTTGGTTTTGTTAGTTTTACTATTGTAAGTTAGCTAATACTAAATTGCACATAAACCACAGATAGAAACAGTACCAAGTAGAATGATGGGAAGATGACAAAGGGATGGAAACTATTCTCCCCCCAAAAATAAATTAGTACAGGATTCAGAGGGAAATGAAGAAAACAAATACCCAGATCTAGACTCCAACAAAACAAAGATAAACTATACCAAGGAAACCAATGAAGCCCACAAGAACACTCTGAAAGAAGAAATTCTGCAAGTAATTAAAAAAAGAGATGTTACTAGACATGATCAACCAAAACGTACAAGAGGCACTCAAGAAATTCTAAGACAACAAAAATAAAGGATATGAGAAAACACAAAAACAAATAAATGAAGTCATACAAGCACTAAATAAACACCAAAGTGAAACAGAAAACACCAAATAGAGAGATAACTGAATTAAGGATGAAAATTGACAATATTAAAGATGAAGTAACCCATGATATGGAAAAATTCAGAAAAAAGAATGGAACAGAAATAGAAAATAAAATAGAAGGCCACCCCAGCAGACTAGAACAAGCAGAAGACAGAATCTCAGAAATTGAAGATGAAATGGTAATAAAAGGAAAAACCAAAGAACTGTTAGTCAGACAACTCAAGTCCTGTGAAAGGAAAATGCAAGAACTCATCGACTCCATCAAAAGACCAAACGTGAGAATCATGGGCATTGAAAAGAGAAGAGGTGCAATCAAAAGGTAGTAATATATTCAACAAAATGATTACAGAAATTTCCCAAATCTAGAAAAAAACATGCCCATTCAGGTATAGGAAGCCTCCAGGACACCAAACAGACTTGAACAAAATAGAACTACTCCACAACATATTATCATTAAAACAACAAGCACAGAGAATACAGAAAGAATATTTCATGAAGGCTGTAAGAGAGAATAAACACATAACATACAAAGGTAAATCCATCAAAATCACAGCAGATTTCTCAATGGAAACTTAAAAGCAAGAAGAGCATGGAGTGAAGTCTTCCAAGCACTGAATGAAAATAACTTCAGCCCTAGGATACTCTACCCAGCAAAACTATCAATCAAAATAGATGGAGCAAAAAAGTCTTCCATGATAAACAGAAACTAAAAAAATATATGACCACCAAGCCACCACTACAAAAGATTCTTCAAGGAATTCTGCACACAGAAAGTGAAAGCAAATAAAACCATGAAAGGACAGGCAGTACCAAACCACAGGAGAAGAAAAGGCAAGAAAATAGAGAGTAACATTGATTCAGCTGCATATAATCAAATCCTTAAACAAAGACAACTAAATGACAGGAATTACCACATACTATCAATACTAACACTGAATGTTAATGGACTTAATTCCCCCATCAAAAGACACTGTTTGGCAAACTGGATTAAAAAGGAAAATCCAACAAACTGCTGCCAATGGGAGACCCATCTCATCGACAGAAATAAGCACTAGCTGAGGGTAAAAAGCTGGAAGAAGATTTACCAAGCCAATGGCACCCGAAAACAGGCAGGGGTAGGACAAAATACACTTCAAACTTACATTGATCAAACGAGATAAAGAAGGACACTCCATACTAATAAAAGGGGAAATACACTAAAAGCAAATAACAATTATCAACCTATATGCACCCAACATCAATGCACCCAACTTCATCAAACATACTCTCAAGGACCTAAAAACATATATAGACTCCAACACAGTGGTAGTGGGAGACTTTAATACCCCCCATCACAAATAGATAGGTCATTCAAACAAAAAAAATCAATAAAGAAATTCTAGAAATAAATCACACCATAGATCAAATGGACCTGGCTGATGTCTACAGAATATTTTACCTAACTTCTGCAAAATATACATTCTTCTCGGCAGCTCATGGAACCTTCTCCAAAACTGATCATATCTTAGGGCACAAAGCAAGCCTCAGCAAATATAAGAAAACAGAAATAATACCATGCATTCTATCTGATCATAATTCATTAAAACTAGAAATCAGCAACAAAAACAACAGTAAAAAGCATGCAAACAATTGGAAGCTAAACAACACATTGCTCAATGATCAATGGGTCATTGATGAAATAAAAGAGGAATTAAAAGTTTCCTGGAAGTTAATGAAAATGAAAACACGACCAGAACCTATGGGACACAGCAAAGGCAGTCCTAAGAGGAAAGTTTATAGCCATGAGTGCATATATTAAAAGGTTAGAAAGATCTCAAATCAATGACCTAATGCTACATCTCAAATTCCTAGAAAAACAAGAACAAGCAAATCCCAAAACAAGCAGAAGGAGAGAAATAATAAAAATAAAGGCCAAAATTAATGAAATAGAAACAAAAATAACTATACAAAGAATCAGTGAAATAAAAAGCTGGTTATTTGAAAAAATAAATAAGATTGAGAGACCCCTGGCAAACCTGACTAAAATGAGGAGAGAAAAAACCCAAATCAGTAAAATAAGAAATGCAAAAGGGAAGATAACAACAAACACCATGGAAGTCCAGGAAATCACCAGAGACTACTTTGAGAACCTATATTCTAATAAATTTGAAAATTTTGAAGAAATGGGCAGATTTCTAGGTACTTATGACCACCCAAAACTGAAACAAGAGGATATTAATCACGTGAATAAATCTATAACACAAAATTAAATTGAAGCAGTAATAAAGAGTCTCCCAAAAAACTGGTTAGCAGTCTGCAAAAAACTGAAACTAGATCCATGTATATCACCCTATACCAATATTAACTCAAAATGGATCAAGGATCTTAATATCAGACCACAAACTCTAAAGTTGATACAGGAAAGAGTAGGAAATACTCTGGAGTTAGTAGGTATAGGTAAGAACTTTCTCAACGAAACCCCAGCAGCACAGCAACTAAGAGATAGCATAGATAAATGGGACCTCATAAAACTAAAAAGCTTCTGTTCATCAAAGAAATGGTCTCTAAACTTTAGAGAACACCCACAGAGTGGGAGAAAATATTTGCCAGCTACACATAAGACAAAGGACTGATAACCAGAATATATAGGGAACTTAAAAAACTAAATTCTCCCAAAACTAATGAACCAATAAAGAAATGGGCAAGTGAACTAAACAGAACTTTCTCAAAAGAAGAAATTCAAATGGCCAAAAAACACATGAAAAAATGCTCACCATCTCTAGCAATAAAGGAAATGCAAATTAAAACCACAGAAAGATTCCACCTCACCCCCATTAGAATAGCCATCATTAACAATACCACCAACAATAGGTGTTGGTGAGGATGTGGAGAAAAAGGATCCCTCTTACACTGTTGGTGGGAATGTAAACTAGTACAACCACTCTGGAAAAAAATTTGGAGGCTACTTAAAAAGCTAGACATCGATCTACCATTTGATCCAGCAATACCACTCTTGGGGATATACCCAAAAGACTGTGACCCAGGTTACTCCAGAGGCACCTGCACACTCATGTTTATTGCGGCACTATTCACAATAGCCAAGTTATGGAAACAGCCAAGATGCCCTACCACTGACGAATGGATTAAGAAAATGTGGTACCTATACACAATGGAATTTTATGCAGCCATGAAGAAGAACAAAATGTTATCATTTTCTGGTAAATGGATGGAATTGGAGAACATCATTCTGAGTGATTTTTGGCCCAAAAGACCAAAAATCATATGTTCTCCCTCATATGTGGACATTAGATCAAGGGCAAAAACAACAATGGGATTGGTCTTTGAGCACATGATAAAAGCGAGAGCACACAGGGAGGGGTGAGGATAGGTAAGACACCTAAAAAATTAGCTAGCATTTGTTGCCCTTAATGCAGAGAAACTAAAGCAGATACCTTAAAAGCAACTGAGGCCAATAGGAAAAGGGGACCAGGAACTAGAGAAAAGGTTAGATCAAAAAGAATTAACCTAGAAGGTAACACACACGCACAGGAAATTAATGTGAGTCAACTCCCTGTATAGCTATTCTTATCTCAACCAGCAAAAACCCTTGTTCCTTCCTATTATTGCTTATACTCTCTCTACAACAAAATTAGAAATAAGGGCAAAATAGTTTCTGCTGGGTATTGAGGGGGTGGGGGAGAGAGGGAGGAGGCAAAGTGGTTGTAAGGGAGGGGGTGGGGGCAGGGGGGAGAAATGACCCAAGCCTTGTATGCACATGTGAATAATAAAATAATAAAAAAAAAAGAATTAGGAAAAAAAAAGTCTCCCAAAAAAGAAATGTCCAGGTTCTGATGGATTCTCTGCTGAATTCTGTCAGACGTTTAAAGAACTGATACCAACCCTCCTTAAACTGTTCCATGAAATATAAAGGGAAGGAACACTGCCTAACTCATTTTATGAAGCCTATATTACTCTAATCCCAAAACCAGACAAAGACACCTCCAAAAAGGAGAACTATAGGCCAATTTCCTTAATGAACATTGATGCAAAAATCCTCAATAAAATAATGAGAAACCAAATCCAGTGACACATCAGAAAGATCATCCACCATAATCAAGTCGGTTTCATCCCAGGAATGCAGTGGTGGTTCAACATACACAAATCTATAAATGTAATACAGAACATTAATAGAAGCAAAGACAAAAACCACTTGATCATCACAACAGATTCAGAAAAAGCCTTTGACAAGATCCAACACCACTTCATTGTAAAAACTCTAACAAAACTAGGAAAAGAACCAAGGTACCTCAACATTGTAAAGGCTATATATGACAAACCTGCAGCCAACATCATATTTAATGGTGAAAAACTGAAACCATTTCCCCTAAAATCAGGAATGAGAAAAGGGTGCCCACTATCCCCACTCCTATTCAACATAGTCCTGGAATTCCTAGCCAGAGCAATTAGGCAAGAAGAAGAAATAAAAGGAATACAACTAGGTATAGAAACTGTCAAAATATCCCTATTTGCAGACAATATGATCCTATACCTTAAAGACCCAAAAAGCTCTACCCAAAAACTCCTAGATATCATAAACAGCTATAGCAAGGTGGCAGGATACAAAATCAACTTACAAAAATCATTAGCTTTTCTATACACCAGCAACAAACAAACTGAGAAGAAATATATGGAAAAAACTCCATTCATAATAGCCCCCCCAAAAAAAATCAAATACCTAGGGGTAAACTTAACAAAGGACGTGAATGACCTCTTCAAGGAGAACTACAAACCCCTGAATAGAGAGGTCGAGGAAGACCACGAAGATGGAAAGATCTCCCGTGCTCATGGAATGGTAGAATCAACATAGTAAAAATGGCTATACTACCAAAAGCAATTTACATGTTGAATGCAATTCCCATCAAAATCCCAATGACTTTCATCACAGAGATTGAAAAATCTACCCTAAAGTTCATTTGGAAACACAAGAGATTGCTAATAGCCAAGGCAATACTCAGAAAAATAGCAATGCTGGAGGTATCGCAATACCCAAACTTCAAACTATATTACAAAGCAATAGCAATAAAAACAGCATGGTACTGGTACAAAAACAGAAATGAAGACCAGTGGAACAGAATAGAGGACCCGGATATGAATCCACACAACTATACTCACCTTATTTTTGACAAAGGTGCCAAAAATATACGATGTAGAAAAGACAGCCTCTTCAACAAATGTTGCTGGGAATAGTGGTTATCTGTCTGCAAAAAAACTGAAACCAGATCCATGTTTATCACCATGTACTAGTATCAACTAAAAATGGATCAAGGACCTTAGTATCAGACCTGAAACTCTGAAGTTACTAAAGGAAGGAGCAGGAAACACTCTGGAACTAATAGGTATAGGTAAGGACTTCCTCAATAGAACCCCAGCAGCCCAGCAACTAAGAGAAAGAATGGACAAATGGGACTTGACAAAATTAAAAAGCTTCTGCACAACAGAAGAAATGGTCTCTAAACTGAAGAGACCACCCACAGAGTGAGAGATATTTGCCAGCTTTACATCAGACAAAGGACTGATAACCAGAATATACAGGGAACTTAAGAAACTAAACTCGCCTAAAATCAATGAATCAATAAAGAAATGGGCAACTGACCTAAACAGAACTTTCTCAAAAGAAGAAATTCAAATGGCCCAAAAAACACATGAAAAAAATGCTCACTATCTCTAGCCATAAAAGAAATGCAAATCAAAGCCACACTAAGGTTCCACCTCACCCCTGTTAGAATAGCCATAATCAAAAACACCACCAACAACATGTGTTGGCAAGGGTATGAAGAAAAAGGAACTCTTGTACACTGCTGGTGGAAATGCAAGCTCATGCAGCCACTCTGGAGAAAAATTTAGAGGCTTCTTAAAAACCTAAACATAGATCTGCCATATGATCCAGCAATCCCACTGCTGGGGATATACCCAAAGGAATGCAACACAGTTTACTCCAAAGGCACCTGCACACCCATGTTTATTTGCAGCGCTATTTACAATAGTCAAGTTATGGAAACAGCCAAGATGTCCCACTACTGACGATTCGATTAAGAAAATGTGGTATTTATATACAATGGAATTTTACTCAGCCATGAAGAAGAATGAAATCTTATCATTTTAAAGTAAATGGATGGAATTGAAGAACATCATTCTGAACAAGGTTAGCCAGGCTGAGAAGACCAAATATCGTATGCTCTCCCTCATATGCAGACTTTAGATCTAGGGCAAATCCAGCAATGTTATTGGACTTGGATCACATGACAAGGGGAGAGCACATATGGGAGGTAGGAAACCCAAAATACGAAAGTGTTTGATGTTCCCACTCCAGAGGAACTAATACAGAAACCTTAAAGTGACAGAGGTCAACACAAGAAGGGGATCAGGAACCAGTGTAAAAATCATTTAGAGATGAATCAACTTGGGATGTAATACATTTGTGCATGGAAGCAATGCTAGGAATCTCTCTGTATAGCTATCCTTATCTCAACTAGCAAAAACGCTTTGTCTTTCTTATTATGCTTATGTCTTCTTTTCAACAAAATTAGAGACAAAGGCAGAACAGGTTCTGCATGGAAGCGAGGTGGGAGGGGAAGGGGTGCAGGAGGGGAGAAATGACCCGAACAATGTACACACATATGAATAAATGAATTTAAAAAAATGAAAACAGGACCATCCTGAGTTAAAACCCTAGGACCACCAAAAAATTTAAATAACTTTAAACTTTAAAAAATGGAAACAGGACCAAAAGTGCTACAAAAGAGATTTAGAAAAAAGAACTTCTTTATGGAGAAATTCCAGATATAATTTTAGAATTTCCTATGGCCAGAAGCCTTCTGTGTCTAAGCTGCTCTCAATCTTGAATATTAGAGACTGTGAAGAGAAGATGGTAGGATGTGCATATTTAATAAGTCATTTTTCTTTCTAGAATTAAATTGATGATATAAACCAAGAAATGCAGGGTAGGTGATAAATAGCAAATCTGGGATAGTGATAAGCCAGGAGCTTTGATATGGGAAGATAAACTTGATGGATTGATATCTCCCTATCTAAATATCAACAGAAAAAAAAAAGTAATGACAAAGCTAAATAACACAGTTACCTGTCTACCAGCCAAGCTTTCGGAAGACAGACATAGTAGGTAGCAACTCAGTAGCTTTCATTATATGGATTAGACAATGGAAAAGCTACTAGTTTTATGTCACCTCAGTAATAGCATTAATCTTTTAACTTTATATAAAAGATTCAAAACTGCTTTTTTGAGTGACTATTTCACAAGGATTTCAGAGAAACAAAGCCTTTCACCTCTAGCTGCCTAGACTGAATCACTAGTGCCTGAAATTTACCACCACTTAAAAACCAAGTGTTGACCTGTGCGGAATGAAAGGTTATGGAATGTAATGTCACATAGGCAGATTTCAGCAGCTCAGGGTGACATTTGGCCGATGATGCAAATGGAATAACTGCAAGGCCTAAAAAGAGTTAAATCACTATGGCTGGTGTTTATTTTTTAAAACAAATAATAGAAGGCAATTTGACAGCCCATAATTAGAAAGTAGAAGAACAGAGAGGTATTATTTGATATTTCAGCGATCACATAACTTACAGTCCAGGAACCAACTCTGCCTGTACTTTCTAAGATGTTTAATGCATGAGACCAATCATGGACACACACACACACACACACACACACACAGTTGTTGTTTTCATCCTAGTGACTCTACACTCTTCTTCTGAATATTATCTTACAGTTACATTCAGATGCTTCTGAGCTATAAGGATGACCTTTCACCTATTATATTATCAAGAAGAATGAATTAGGAAAAACAAATGCCCATCTTGATCCTTTCACCATATCTTGGAAGAGGGTTTCTATAACCACACTGTAACTGTATCAGTAGGTGCAGCTTCTAGAGAGAAAGACAAACTACAGGCTGATGAGAAAGCATTGAACCAGCACTGTATTCAGACTCCCTCTTGTTCCTCTGAACCTGTTTGTGAACTAAAACAAAAACTAAAAGTGTCATTTAAAAGATTTCTTGCTGTTTTAATAAGCCTCTAAAGGTTAAACCTTTAAACAATAATGACTTACTTATTCTGACAATAGAAGCAGCTTTACCTACAAATACTATCATTGTGTAATCTTGCCTAAACTAAATGATGGAAAGATAGATACATAGATAGAGGTAGGTAGGTGGGTATGTAGGTAAGTAGTAGGTAGGTAGATTAAATAGATAATTGAGATACATAGATAGTTGAGTGAGAAATTTGCAGTCCATTTATAGATATACAGTGTACATATCTACATGTACGTACACATACATATGTGAATTCAGGCATTCTTAATTATGTTGCCATTTTTCTAAACCAAATGGCTTGATCTAGGAAATCTCCCCACTCTGGAATGGCTCCACCATAGAAAATAACTCCCCTAGGTATGTTTTCTTAATTTTTAAACTAATTTTCCTCATGTTGAAACTACATACATATAAAAAGACATTCTTTTTCAAATGCTTAATCCTTAAAAATCTGTGGCATAACCTAGAAATACAAGGGAGTGATGCCGCAAAGATACCACATTGTCTTTCCTGGCTCTCTACAGAGAAAACGTGTGGCTGAAGTTTACAGCAAATCATGCCAAAGAATATCTGAAGTAGACAAAAATGATCTAAAACTCATAAATTATCCCTCTCCTTATGCCACAATCCTAAAGCTGTGGATAAAACCTGGAGCTGTCACCATTCAACCAAACATTTCTACTTTATTCCTAATGTACCTCTTTTGGCACACTTCTAACAACACTCTTACCAATATACATGCAAAACCTGGCCATATCAGTAATACTCTCCAAATAATTAATAAATAAAACAGTGTCTGCCTCACATTTTTCATAACAATAATTGAATATCAGCTATGTTAATTCTTATACTTCGTATTTGCCTGATATGCAAAAGGCAATGAAAAATGTGTACAACAAATAAGTAGGTGGAAGAATGAATGTTTATAACAACCAGTGGACGGATGATCCTAATGCTTTGAGTAGATTGCAATAAGCTTTTAATGCTGACCCTAGCATTAAAAGCAAAAAAGGGACTGGTGGAGTAGCTCAAGTGGTAAAGCACCTGCCTAGCAAGCATGAAACCCTGAGTTACAGCCCCAGTACCATAAATAAATAAATATAAAAGCAAAAAGG
Source organism: Castor canadensis (assembly GCF_047511655.1). Lineage (NCBI taxonomy): Eukaryota > Metazoa > Chordata > Mammalia > Rodentia > Castoridae > Castor > Castor canadensis. Next base: position 90,440,683 of record NC_133390.1, on the reverse strand, counting down.
TAGAAATCAAAATCAGTACTGAGGACACAGGACAGAGCTCACATTTATCTCCTGATGGTTGATGGTTTTCCCTCCCTTATCAAGAAATGCAGCACCAAATCCAGCACTCAGGAGGCTGAGGAAGGAGAATCATGAGTTCAAAGCCAGCCTGGGCTACTTAGTGAGACCCATCAAAAGAAAGAAAGACAGAGAGAAAAGAGGAAGAGAGAGGGAGAGGAAAGGAGAGAAGGATCAAATAAAATATAAACTAGATGGCTACAATCCTGGTGAGCTTGCATTACCCCTAAACCTAGTAAAACTTTAATACATCCTGAATTAGGATGACTTTGACCACACTCTGAATGACTTTGCAGACTTATTTGGTGCCTAGTGTCCACACACTCCTACAAGTAGATAACTCAGAACTCTTTAAGTATACTTCAGCATTTCAATTGATAAGTCCAAAGTAAAATGTCTCTGGAAATCTGCTTATCCCTCACCACAGACTCTTCCAGAAAGAAAAACTTTCATGTAGTCTGGAGGTGTTGCTCAAGTGTTTCAGAGCTTGCCAAGCAAGCACAGGCCCTGAGTTTAATCCCCAGTACTGCAAAAAGGGAAGGAAGGAAGGAAGGAAGGGAGCGAGGGAGGGAGGAAAACTTTCATGCTACAGTGGTCCTAGCAAAAAGTAAGGTCCATGACAGGACCATCCAACAGCTACCGTTCTCAAAACCATGGAGTAAAAGTCAACTGATTCTGAGAACCAAGATATCTTTGTGTAAGAGATCCCCCAAGAGAAAGACATCAACCAGGTTCCCACTCAGGTACTATAAGGAAGGGTCTGCTACACAGAATATGCAGCCTTTCCTGAGAAAACGGCCCAAACCGGAGTGAATTTTTCCTGTCCGCTTATCTGTCTATCGGATTCTCCTTCTCCTCTTCCTCCTCTCATCTCTCCCTCCAACCATACTCACAGCTTAGGGTATAGAGTTTAGATCTACCTGTTGACTTTAAGGTTTATATCCAGTACAATTGGCACAAACCCTGGAGAATATGTTTCTCAGAAGGAGCCCAGATCACGTGTTTGTCTAATCTGTCTATTCCTCCATTCACTACTCAATAAAGGAAAAACCACCTTCCAATTACCAAGCCTGAAGCCTAGAATTCCTATAACTCCACAACACCCACTAGAATATGCCCTTTTGGATGACATCCTGGACCTGATCAGATCACTGATATTATTGTAATTTGATATACAGTCTCTAATGGAGGCCACTGAGTTTTCTCTCCCTACTTCCTCTCTATCCCTATATTCTAAGACCTCTGAGGTTTCCACATTCATCACAGCTCTGTCAGCTCTAAGGCACTGGTTATAAGTAACCAGCCTTACAGTTTCAACTTTTCCACTTTACATTTACTACATCATTTTCCTTCCCCCAAAATCCAATAGTCACAGGGCCAGGCATAGTGGTACATGCTTGTAATTCCAAATACTCAAGAGGCAGGGGTAGAAGGAATGACTATCCTTTGCAAAAGTTAGTTAGACTCTATCTCAAAAGTAAGTGGGCATGATGGTTCACATCTGTAATCTCAGCTATTTGGGAGGCAGAGGTAGGAGGATCACAGCTCAAAGCCAGCCCTAGCAAAGTTAGTGCAAGATCCTATCTGAAAAACAAAAATCAAAAACAAAAGGACTGGGGATGTGCTTAACTAGCAAGCATGAAGCTCTAAGTTCAACCTCCAATAGTCATTATTGATTGTTATTACGTTAAAGTTAATTTTACTGACTTTCAAGCTCCCCTTCCCCAACTTTCCCCATCAGCCTGGTTTATCACAATTTAGAGTGCTTTAATCATACCCATCATTTTGGAGTCACAGACAGCTACCTGGTTCCTAACATTTCCCAAATATGTATCCTGGAGCAATGCTGAATGGTTTTCTCCTGGACTGGTAGACCTCACTTGGACAACGTGGTAGTGTTTTTCTAGTGATATAAGAAATACGTAGTCATGATAATTACAAATAAGTCATTTTAAAGTAATAGCTTGAATTGCAAATTGAGCAGGGTAATTTGACTATTTAAATGTACTTAATTTGTTATAAAAAGGTGTTTCTCTTTTATATGTATTTTTTAATTGGCACATAAAAACTGCATATATTTATGTGACACTGTGCAATGTTTGGTACGTGTGTATATTGTATAATGTTCAAATTAGAGTAAGCACAACTATCTCATCAAACATCATTTTTATGATAAAAATATTCAAATTCCTTTCTTCTAGCTTTTTTGGAAATAGGTAGTACATTATCATAATCTATACTCACTCTCCCATGCAATAGAACACCAGAGCTTATTTCTCAATATTATTATAACTCAGTTATGTTGACTAACCTTTCCCCATCTTTCCCTCCCATTACTCTTTCCAGCCCCTCGCAACCACTCTTTTCTTAACTTTTGAGATCAACTTTTTTATATCTTTTTTATATTCAGGCAGTATTTGTCTTTCTGTGCCTGGCTTATTTCACTTCACATAATGACCTCCAGTGGTCACACTAAAGCCAGCATCAAAGGGGCACAGTGCACCAAACAAAGGATCAGTTACCTAGGGCAGGTCCATGAGAACAGTGACTAGTGTCCTTCTAAGGAAAACAATCCAAGCTTCCCTCCACTTCTAAGCCCTCTGGAAGTCAAGTGCACAAGCCCCAGAGTCTAAGGATGATTAGACAGTTCTGATGCAGGAAAAAAAACCCTATACCCAAGGAAATACTGTATCATGTTGATCCCTGACCACCCCCCCACACTTAACTAAACTCCAGTGTTTTTCAAGTTTCCCAGGTGATTTAAAATGTTCGGCCAAGTTCAATAACTAGCACTCCAAGTAACTGTTGGATCTCCCCACCTTAGCTCTATTCCTTCTCAGGCAATATAACTCTAATTGGGTTGGTTCTGTCAGCCTTCTCCAGACGGCTGCTTCTGCCATACTTTCTGTAACTGAGTACTATTAGTTTTGGGTACACAACTTAGTTCTATGTCAGACAATGAAAAAATAGATAAGTATGGGATGATACAAATTTTACTATAGAAAGGAGGCAGGAAAGAAAGTATGTTTGAGAAGACAATATTTTCCTGGGTTTAAATTCTGGAACAGAATTATCACAGCGATCGTCTGTGAGATCACTAGTTCCATAACAATCAACATGTTTTTCAATGTCAGTTCCAAATTCTTTGGAGTGTCACTCATGGCCTGTGAGAATATGCAATCCTGGCCTATCTCAAGCATAAAGAGAAATATTGGTTATTTAATTATCTTTCCATACTGCCAAACATTAGCAAATGGATAGCTTTTAATCATAGTATTTACTGTGTATGACTGCAAATTAATGCAATCAGTTTAATAATATTCTTATTTTCAACAAGGAACCAGGCACATTTCTGCCCTCTTTTCCTTACAAATTGTTCACAGAAGAAACATTTCTAACTATAGTAAGACATTGTGAAATTTTTCAGTCAAAGGAACAAAATCCTTGGTTTTAGATCGATGAATAGAAACAGGACCAAAAATCAATCTCAAAGAAATAATGAATGAAACTTGTCTACACAACTCTATGAAACAAGATCAACTTCAAAGTAGTGTTTGTCTGGCACATAACAAATGTTTAATATTTACTTGCTTAAAAATTAAGATCCCATTGAGTTATTACAATGCTATGATAATCTAACATCACATAAAAGATACCAGAATGCCAGAGCAGTCCTCTAGTTGGCACTTCCAGGCATTGGTTCATGTGCCCTCGAGGTTTAAACACAGCTATCCCAAGCTTACCCATGGCTCCTGTATGGATACAGGAGCTATCCATAACATGGGTAAATAGCTCGGCTGTGTGGCACAAGTGGTAGAGCACCCAACTAGCAAAGCATGAGGCCTTGAGTTCAAACGCAAGTACTGCCAAATAAGAACCATAATCATAAAGTGGGTTATTACCTCTGGCAAATTCCACAGCAAAGTCAGACCATTCCTAGGAAAAGCCTCTGAGACCCAGCCCCAAATGTTACTTCCCCCCTTGGTATTATTTCCAAATTCCTCCAAAGTATGTGCTTCTCCCTGATTATCATATTTAAAACTATTGATTAGGGCATCTAACCAAGGCTTAAAAACCCATAATGTCAAAATTAGATGAGATGTTTTGGACCAGACACTGTAACCTGTAATCCTAGCTACTTAGGAGGCAGAGATTAAGAGGATGACTGTTTGAAACCAGCCTGGGGAAAAAAGTGAGACCTTATCTCAAAAATACCCAACACACTAAAAAGGTGCTGCTGGTGGAGTGGCTCAAGTGGTAGAGTGCTGGCCTAGCAAGTGTGAGGCCTGAGTTCAAACCCCAGTATTATTAAAAAAAAAAAAATGTTTTTTTTATTCCCCAAAGTCAAACTGTATGCTATGGAGGCACCTAGTAACAGGGAACTCTTGCACCAGCTTATTCCATTTCCAAAAATCTCCAACTGTCAGAACATTTTGAAAACAGCTATAATCTATTCCCTGAGAGCTTCTACCTGCTGGTCAGATTTACTCCTTTAGACCATAAGAGTCTAAACATTCATACATCTGATGACCCTTAAGACATCTAAAGGTACGCATGATGTCCCATAGCAGTTTTCTTTCCTCAAATTTCAGCATACTCTGAAATTTCAGCTTGTTTTCCTATAGCACAGTTGGCAGTCCCTTCATCATCTTGGTTTCTTTCCTGTGACTATGCTGAGACTTCCTCTGTCCTTAACACATAATAGCCAAAAGATGATTCAGACTGCTCAGCGTTAGGTTGGATGTGATTGCCATCCATCTCACTTATCAGACTCCTACTTAAAACCTAACTGCATGTTGACTTGGCCGGTAATCCCAGGATACTTATGGTACTCAGTGCTATTTAAAATCATTCTCCACCACAGTTGGTGAGGCACAGTGAACCTCAAAGAAATTTTTTAACCTCTACAATACTTAGTCATTCTGGCCTATTCAAACTTCCTTAGATCCAAATTCTGTAATCCAAAATCTTCGTTTATTCCTCCTTTTTAAAAATTTTATTAGCATATTATGGTTGTAACAGGGGTACATTGTGACATTTATAAAAGTGTTTACAATACATTTTAGTTAGATTCAACTCCTCCATCATTCTCCTTTATCCCACCTCCCCCCTTCTTAGAATAGTTTCAACAGGTCTCAGTGTTCCATTTTCATACATGAGTACAGAATACTTCCACCATATTCCTCTTTTTTATGTCTGTTATCAAAAAAAGTCATTCACTGAAGAAGCATACTGGGTTGGACTTACGTGACTAGATAACATGCTTTTGTTATAAAACATCTATTTTCCATGTCTACCTTATAAAGTAAATTACATTTGCCTAGAAAGAATCTACTTTTAAAGATACCATGATAGTTTTCAATTCCTATTAATAATTATTAATTATTAATTCAAATAATTAATAATGAAAACACTATCAACCTTTGAAATTGCAAACTAAAATGAATACTAGATTATTATCCTTCTTGCCTTGTTCTAACAAAACAATGCACATCTTTAAACTAACCTTTTGTCATTTAGCAAATAGAGTAAGTTCCAAATATCTAGCAGCAAAATTAGTACTATAATTAACTTCATCATGCAAATAACATAACAACTTCAGAAGAGATATATTTGAAAGATAATTGTTTTGGTAAGGCTCTAGAAGTGTCTGATGACATTAATGCCTTATGCTATGTGCTCATCAAGTGATGTCTAGTTTAGGTATATCCTGAAGCTACCCATAGCAATTTAGAGCCAGTAAGGCCTCAAGAATATTCATTTCTTAGTGTCTTACAAGTAAACTAAATCCCAAGAGCATTTACATTTGTGTGTAATGTCTCATTCGTTTGATTGCAGCTAGAACTCACACCTGAAGTCTCTAACATACAATAGCAAAACTTACTTTCCTTTTAGGCAGCTAAGTAAGCACTTCCTTTTAGTGCCTTAAGTAAGGAGACTCTGTCCTTTCACCTGATCCATGAAAAACATTCTGTGGTCAAATAAGTGTAAAATCTGTTCCTTTTAGATGCTTATAACACTCATTAGCTTTGATTTTTTTTAAAACAAAAAATCTGTTTAACAGCTGAGTACAGTATTTCCTAACTCACCGGTAAGTATAACCTTCCACATGCCCACTGCCAGCATCCATTAGATTTCACAGACCTACAGAACATAGGAAAATGTTTGCCTCCTTACTGTTTTTACCATCTCATCCTGGCTCTATCACTCAGAGCTGTATACTGAATAAGTTAAATTTTTCCTCCACTTGATGGACTTTCAAATAGCTGAAGAAATATTTCCTATTCCTTTAGAACCCTCCAGAGACTGGCAGCACATAAGTTGATAGATCTTTTCTAAAGGAAGATGGCAATGAAGGTGTAAAAAGAATAAAAATTAAGAGGGAGTCCTGGTGGCTTTGGAGTCACTGAACATCTTTAATTCCTTGGATCTTTCTGGCATACCCAGAGAGATTCAGAAAGGATACCACAGCAAAGAGGAGTCCCCAGTATCTTATAGAGGCCCCCCCCAGAAATACTGAAAAATCCAGCAATCCACCAAAAAAAAAAGGTGTAAAGATATCTAGCCATCATTTTACCAGATTAATTAATCACCTCTAGGGTACCAAACGAAGCACTAGTTACCTTCTCCCTGAAAACTCAACACAAAAACACAAAGGGAAGGGGAACCTGATTATGATTCATGCTGTTTTGGACATTTCTAAGGCTGACAAGGAATATTTCCAGGAGGGATAAGATGGTTCAACTCTAAAAATCTTTTACTCAGTATTAATGAAAAGGAACACTCAGTTGCATGGAATGAGCAGCGTGTTTTTTCTCAGCTAAACAGAAATGCATGAAAAAATTCTCTGCCAAGGTTTTCTTCCATGTTTGTAGTTTTTTTGTTTTTCCCCTAGCTTCTCTGAGAAAAGGAATTTCTAAAACTATAGGTAGCTTTGCTACTTTTTCAGGCAGTACAGAGCAAGGGAAAACAACATGAGCTTTATAAAAGAATGGAAGATTTAGGTAAGAAACGTGACTTAGAATTGCAGTTGGACATCCTCTACAGACCTGCACAGGGCTTGTACAAAGCTCTTGATGGATTAGTTGTATGGGTAACATAATTCCAAACACTTGAGTTAGGGCATATGATAGTCAAATTCTTGAAATAGCTGTGCAGCTGAGGAAAGAATCTTTCTATTTGAGAACAACAAGAATTATAGGTATACTGTGGGGGAAAAATTTCAGAGTTCTTTTAGACTTTACCCTGCAGCAAGCTAAATAAAATTAAATATTTAATGAAATCTCAGTCTAAGTCCAAAACCAATGCAGGCAGAAAAATGCCAAGATGGCTTTTAAACTTAATCCTTAACCCTAGGTCACTCACCCAGGGATATTGCTAATGGGGTGACAAGTGAAGCAAAGGATGGACTAAATTCTGGGGCAACTTGAAGCTTATGCATGCTTAAAGCTGCAATGCTATGTCAAATACATTTCAACCCATTAAAATTCATCAACTGCATGAAGGTTTTCAAGATGACTAATGCAGTGGGCGGGTAGAAAGAAAGCAATGTATGAGATTTATGCTGCAAATTATCACTAAAAGAAGGACAGACTTTTTTCATATTGCACTTTTGGAGCAAAAAGATAACTATAACAATGAAAATAAGAAAAAAAAACTCTTATATACCATGCAAAAACCCAATTGGAAAAAAAGAAAGGGAGTACAGTTGATATTAATGGCCCATTGTATAAACCTTTCATATGCTCTCTCCCCGTGGATTAATGAAATAGCCTCTCCAATGGGACTCCTTGCCTACACTCCAGTCCAACGCAATCTATCTTTCATACCACAGCCTGTGGGATCTTACAAACCTGATCATAATCACAACCATAATCACTTCACTGCCTAACGATCTTCATTAGCATCCTGTGCCTAGGAGCAAAGTACAATTCACTAGTTTAGCATGAAAGTCCTTACCAATTTCCCCTCTAACTTTGTCACTTGCCACACCTCCTTTCTCCCCATCTCCACCACTCATTCTGAGCTCCACACACAGTACACTTCCATCCTATTTTATGTCTCATACCTGAGCCTTTACATCATGGTTTCTTAGATTTTCCTCCCTTCAGCTCATCCTCTGGGAAATAACTCATTGATCAAAACTCAGTCCAAGCATCATCTTGGCTCTGCTGCGTCTAATTAATGGCTTTCTTCCTTAGACTTGCACTAAAAAATAATAACAGATTAAAATTATTAAACACTATTTACCAAGCATAGTTCTAAGCGCTTGCATTCACTTAATTTAATTCTCACAACAACCCAATAAGGTTGATACTATTATTGTCATTATTAATCTCCATTTTTTCACATGAGAAAATTGAGACACAAAGAGGCTGAGTGTATTGTATAAAGTCATTCCAGTAGTCAGTGACAAACACAGAATTGGAACACAGGTGGCCTGGCCCTGTGGCCACTCTTAAAAGACTATGCCACACTGCCTTACATCAGTCTGTTACCAAGCAGACAGAGGAACAGACTGAGTCTCCCGGGATCAAGCTGGAAGGAACTCCAGGGTTTGGCTTGGCTCAGGGGTTCCTTAAGGCAGGAATCAACTGAGGGAGATTCTCACCAAAAGCTGTGGGGAGCTCCAGAATCAGGAAAACAAGCAGACCTATGACTTCAGATGGAAGGAGAGTCAAGCAAACCAAAAAGTTAAGACTTCACAAGTCCTCCAAATCAAAAGACAAGTACAAATGTCGGAGCTGGGTTCTGAAGTAAAAGATAAGAAAGCCAGGGCCTGGGTGGTTCCAGAGCAGGGAAATCTCTTATTGATCCTATATCCCCAGAGCTGAGTTCAGAGTTCTTTCTTTGAAGAGGTATAAATAAATCTCTCTATCAATGTGCTTCAAATTCTTGTTGAGATCTGGGTTCCCCCTTCAGAGCTGCTTTGCTCCCCTATTTAGGATTGAGAAAGCCAAGGCTTGAGAAGGCCCTAACCCAGATGGATGGCTTTTCGACCCTACTTGATAGCACACCCTCAAAACAATAACACAGGCACACAGTCTTTTGTTTGTAAAGCACATCGTACTCATTTGTAACTTTTTTTTGTGGTACTGGGGACTGAAACCACAGCCTTGCACATGCTAGGCAAGGTCTCCACCATTGAGCTACAGCCCCAGCTCTCATTTGTAACTTTCATCAGCTCACTTGTCATTTGCTCATAATTTCTTTACATTTCAAGTTAAAACTCACTGAAATTTTCTCAGCACTACTTTTCTTCCCTCTTGTGTACCGTTCTCAGCAAAGTAGCATTTTTCTCCAGAGATTTAAAGAAGGAGCACAATTTTTTTTTTCAGAACCGTGCCCAGGTGTGTTCTCCACAACAAAGCATTGCTTTGTCAACTGAGTTGAAATTGAGCTGTCTGTCCTCAAAACTGCTATACACATTCTTTGTACTGATTCAAAGTGTTCTTTGAATTCTTTGTACCAAGCTCCCTGATTGGTGATTATCTTCTCAGGGCAGCAACCTCTATTAGCAATAGTTGTTACTTCTTCGAATTTCCTATGGTCACATAGTCAACACCACATGAAAGACATATTCCTATCCCCACTTTATAATGAGAGAACTAAGACACAAAATCATTAACAAACTTGCCAAGTTCACATACTCATAAGAAGCAAAACAATGAATTGATACCGGGTCTGGCTGTACTACACAGTGATGCTCACTAAATATTCTGTGTGCCAACCTGCACTTCTCAGCCTCCCTGAGATCATGCGATCATGGGCTGAAAGCAGAACAAATGATAAGCAAGTGACAATGATGTGTCTCTTCTGAGCATTTAAGAGTGACAACCTTGAAAGCCATGACTTGAGATGGCATGGTTTCAAAATAGACGGGATCCGTGAGACACCATGTCAAACAGAAGCACTGGAAGATCAGGGGAAATGCATCAGACCTTCAGAAAGCAAAAGATAAACTTCTGAAGTGTTGATCCCCTAAGACTCCAGAGATTTTGTGGTTTTGTTGTTATTTCTGCTGCTATCAGAGCATATTTTGACATTATCCTTACTAGTAGAGACTCCAGAATATGTTTTCTCAACCTTAAAACTCCAACTTCCAACTTGTCTTTTAGAATACTTATCTAATGTGAGGCAGAAAAAAGAGATAAGGAAATAAATACATTAAATGCTACTATTTTCTTCAACAGGGGCATGGAAATATAATACTTGTGAAGCGGCCCGATGGAAAATGTGAGAAGTTCATGCATAACCTAGCAACTCATCACCACAGAGCAGTTGTCATGACAGACACCACAAACTGACCTGGAGCAAGGGAAGTGGAAGGAATGCAAATAGGTCCTGCATTTATTCTACTCCAACAAAAGTCCTTTCCTTGTCTTGTCACCCACACTAAATAATTGGATTCAACTTTAATACATTTCCTGATACATCAAATGTTGTCTAACACTGGAATACAAGACTCCATAACAAAGAAAGATTTTAAAGATCCACAGAATAGCTTTTAGAAACAGCACAAATTCTACCACCTATTTCAGGTAGTTTTCACTTATTCTTCATAGAATGGCACACAAACTTCCTTATCTCAATTTCTTAACTGTCTTTCCAGTGCATTCACAATAATAGATATGCTCTCCTTATAGTAATATTAAATTTAGAAATATTAAATGTGCTTGTCTTCCTCCAAGCAAATTCCCCATGGTAACTTACACTGCTCACAAAAATTCAAACACATATACATATAAGTTCATAGAGTATTAATTAAAATAGTGAAGAACTAGAAGCAACTTGAATGCTCATCACTGATTATATTACTTATATTATAGTATTTTTTTACAAAAGATTATTTTATAGTACTTAAAATTGTTGTGTAGCTCTAGATTTATTGACATGGAAATACATTTATGTCAGGTATGTGAGTAAAAATTTAAATTATAAAAATATCTGGAGTATGATTCTACTTGTGTAAAACTGTGTTTGTGCATATATCTGGAGATTATTTTGTGTGTGAGAATCTAAGGCTTATAGGATGTGCTCCAAAGTATTAACAGTTCTTCCTTCTTGGCAGCTTTTGGGGTTTCTTTCTTTCCTATGTTCTTTTGTACTGCTTTCATTTTTAAATGTTTACATATATTCGTAATCATAAAATTAAAAGGCCAGGGATGTAGCTCACTGGTAGAGCACTTGCTTAGCATGTACAAGGCTTTGGGTTCTGTCCTCAGCACCACAATAAAACAATAATAATAAAAGTAACAAAAATTTTATACTGCAAATACATTTAAACTGTATGTTAGCTGTCACCTTCCAACCCACCCAAAATTTCATTTCAACAAAAGCACAAAGTGATATTAATTAAGGTCAACAGTCTGGTTTCCAGAGATCAGGTCTGCCTACAGTTTCCATACCTTGGCTGGTACCTGGTCCTTATTCAGTCAACATGCAATAAAAATAATGATGAGGACTCAAAAGTACATTGGAAGTTCATTTATTCTTTGACAAGTGCTTGTAACAACTTCCAACATTCAAACATGAAGGCAGGTCTGACAGGGAGAAGAGATATAGAACCATTTCAATAAAAAATTCTGGTAATTTAATCTTTTGCTTCAGAGCCAGAGTTCCCAAGGTGATCAAGGTTTTCTAGCTTTACTCAGATCTCCAGTTATGTGGGCAGATGTTATGGTATCATTAAGTTGGCTGACTGTCAAATAAAGGAAAAATAAGAGTCTCTAAACAGTATCTGTCAACACCCCCAACACTGTCTCAGACAAGATACTGTAAAATATCCCTCCTTATTTTAAGTCTCTCTCACCTGTTAAGTAGAAATTTTGTCAAAGAGGAATTTAATAAAAGGCAGAGTCAAAACAAACTGTCAACTCTTCTATTTAAAAAACTAACACAAAGACCAGAATATAACAACTAAGATCCAAATAATGGTAGGACAAGAATAAGCAGGAGATGATTATTTTAAAAAAAAGTCTATTGTAATAGTCAAGCAACAGAGCATCTGCTTTACAAGTGCAGATCCTGAGTTCAAATCCCAGTCCCACCAAAAAAACAAACACCTAAAAATCTATTGGAATAGTACTGTCATGGGGTTTGATTTTAGAGCTAGCCCATCCCTTAAACATATTAGATGCTCAATAAAATTTTGCTGAATGACTAAAAGTATTTATGGTATTAAAGATTAGCTATTCTGCTATAATAAATACATCCTATAATCTCCCTGGTTAAGGCAGTAAAAATTAATTTCTCCCTCAAGTCACAATTCAGTATAGTTGTGTACCTATTCTGAAAATTGTCATCCAAATGGTGACTCAGGGATTCAGCATTTTCCTTATTACATCTCATCATTTTGAACATGTCGTCTCCAAGATTATCACAGAAAAAAGAGGCTGGTGAATCAAACACTGGGTTTTATGGACAGATCTAGAAACAGTATATACGATTTCCACCCATATTCTTTTGGCTAGAAGTCAATCATGCTTTCACCTTGCTGCAGGGAAGTTTGGGAAATGTAGTCTTTCTGTGTACCCAGCATGATAAAAAAATTCTTGAACATGCCAAATGCTGATGTTTTTATGTTAACAGTTTTGACATTTATCTTTCCAGAACATACTATATACTATCTTGCTTTCTTAATGACAACAATAAACATATGCTCTCTTTTCTTTGTGCCAAGCTCGTAATGGCAAGGATTACTCACTGTTCTGAGCTAACATACAGATCTGGAATTTAGGTTCTTTCTTTGTTTTCTCAGAGCTCGCACAGTTAGTCATCCATAGTCACACCTTCTAATGCCTCATTCTTTCAGCCCCCCTTCCTTTATTCCCTCCATTATTGCCCAGCGCAGGTGTCCACCCACAATCTCCTGGAAAAATCTCTGTCTCCACTCTGACCTTGCCAACAACTCATCCATTCTACACACTGTCTCCTGATGAATCTTCCTAGAACATGCCTCTACCAACAAACCTTCATTATCCAAAAGTATAACATCACTTCCCTTTATCTTTCCAATGGCCACCTTAGCCATAAAAAGTCAGAGTTACAAACTCAAAACTGAGACCACCTAACTCTCTGATCTCCTTCAATAGCATGCTTCAACCAATTGTGCTGCATTCCTCTTTCACAGCAGGGTGCATGGTGTTATTCCTCTCTGAGATACCCTCAAAATCTTCGGATTATCTATAACCTGCATGTGTGACACTGTTCCAGTGTCACGTTCTGTATTAGCTAAATAGCATAAGTTGCTGTAGCATAAAACACCAACATGGTTTTAACAGATCAGAAGTTCATTTCTTCTCCCATGAAGTCCAAGTTGGATACTCCTGAGAGACAGCTGGCTCCCCTCTTGATGCAGGAATCCAGACTTCTTCCATGGGTTCTACCGTCTTTGACACTTGGCTTTTAGTGTTAATGCTGCAGAACGAGAAAGGCCATGAAGGATCACGAATAGGAGGTTTTCATGGACTATGCCTGAAAATGGTACACATCACGGCTGCTAATATTTGATCTGTTAAAACTCATTTACAAGGCCACACCTAGCGTGACAAAGGAGGCTGTAAACCCAGGTAAGAGGGAATAGGTTTGAGAAACAGTTTTCAGTATCTGTTGTACGTGCTTGGTATTATTTTCCTAATCAATTCAGCTCCATAATTCCTCTTTCCTCTTAACTTTTCAATTTTTTTCAATTTTTTCAATTTTTTTTTTTTGTTGTTGTTGTACTGGGGTTTGAACTCAGAAACTCAGAGTCTTGTTCTGGACAGGGAGGTACTGTACCACTTGAGCCACTCTGCCAGCCCTCCTTTTTAACAAGTAAAATGTTATCATACAGATTGTGCATTTTTTCTTTTAATATATTTCCTTTCCACATCCGCTGAAGTTCAGGACAGAATCTATGCTAAATATTTCTTTGTATCTCCACAATTAGAACACCATCCTGCTCACTCAAAGAGTTCATTACCTATGGTCTGATGGAAACAATAATCCCTTAAGAGTTACTGAGGTATGTAAAGTTATTTCTCTGTAGCCTATGTGGCCCTAGGCTGCTGTGAACTGGAAGATCTTGTTCCACACTTCTATTTTTTCATTCTCTTGCCTCATAGATGTTTGATCTCTGCTTTTTATTGTCTTCACCATGTTTGGCACTTCCAGTTAGCCCTCTGTCCTACGCTGACTCTCTCCCATCTGCTCGTCAGTATCATTAAGTGTTAGCAATGGAATTTTTATACAAACCTAATCATTCACTGAACCCCAATAAAGAGAACAAATAACAGCAGAACTGTTTGTGCTGTGGTAGGGGGAAGGGGTTGTTCACTTAGTAGCTGCCTGGCCCTAAGAATATATTCATAAACTTAAGTCTTCCTTCCTCTCTTCTCCTCTCACATTACTACGTGTTCACTGAAGAGCACTTCAATAGATGAATTCTTCTGAGGTTCTTATTAACAGTCCCAAATCTATAAATTTTGTTAGCATTTCATCTTTATATGACACCAATAAACTAAGGCAGGAAAGGGCAAGGAAAGGGGAATTAGAGAGAAAAAGAGTTTTTGAAAGCTGTGGTAGGTAACAACATTGATATTTGACAGAGATTTATCAGACTTTCCAATAACATCTCAGTTTTCTCTTCCCCATTACTTCACAAAGCCTTTTCTGCATTAAACACCATGTAGAGATATATATATATATATAATCTCTACATATGTAAATATATATATATATATGTATGTGTCCTCATGGAGAATTAATATGACTAGTCATAAATGGTCATTCAAACAGACTTTCTAAAAGGCACTAGAATAGTATGGTGAGTCACATTTTTTGATTCATATATTTTTTAAACAAACAAAAATGGTAACATTTTACATGTTAAAAAGGAGGGCTGGCAGAGTGGCTCAAGTGATACAGTGCCTGCCTATCCAGCACAAGACCCTGAGTTCAAACCCCAGTACAGAACAAAAAAAAAAGGACAAAAAATAGTTCAATTGTTTCCAAGACTATTAAAGTCTCTGGGCTCAGTGGAAAGTCCCATGTGCCAAAATCAATATTATTGTATATGTTAATGTTTATAGTGGTTATAATTCTGAATTAATTTCTGTTCCCCTGGGCCATTATTTTATTGTCAATTATTGATTAAAATGCCTTGAATTAAATGTTAACTGAATATAGTTTGAAACAAAGTAGAACAAAGTTTCTTTAAGCCACACTGACCCCTAGAGACATAGAGAGATTACAAAGATGCTGGAGTAAAGTGAAATTCTACTTTCACAAAGTCAGTGTGAATATAATAAGAGGATTTATTTTCTGGCACAAGAAAGGACTATCATCTGAGTTCTATGCTATACTCCATTGACTAAGCACATTGCATTCCATGTTATTAAAATTTCACTGCAGAGATAAAAAGAAAGAGGCAAAGCAAAAGAACCTAGACCAAAAAAGAACTTGATAACAATTGAAAAGGCTCAAAAGTGTAATGGAAAGACATAGAACAATGCATCCACAGATCTGAGTTCCGGCTCTGTTTCTGCTACATCACACCTGATTGCCCTGGACAAACCACTTCCATGCCTGAAGTGTCATTCTCCCCATCAGTTAAATCAGGTTTTGACCCAAATTCTTGGATACTCTGTGCTAATTATAAGCTAAGAAATTCTATTTTCTAACTAAAAAACTAATCTAAACACCTAAACCCAACCCATTTTTTAAATCCTCTATTACTGACTCAATAATTACACTGGTCTATGTAGTACAACATTGGTAAAGATGATTATATTTGTTCTGAGGGTTGCTGTAATAAAGAACTACAAAGTGGGTGGCTTGTAGCGACAGAGCTGTCTAATGTCACTGTTCTAGGGGCTAGGAGTCTGAAGTCAAGGTGTCAGCAGGGCTCTGCTTCCCAAGACTGGATAGAATCTCTCCTTGTCTCTTCCTAGCTCCTGTGGGGGCTATCAATTTTTCACATTCTTTGGCTTGTAGTTGTATCATTCTGATTTCTTCCTCTATGACCACATAGCATTCTCTCTCCATTCACTTTCCTTATGATTTCAATCATATTAGATAGGTGACCCACTCTACTCTAATGTGGCCTCTTTTTTATTGAACTTAATTTAATATGTACAATGATCTTATTTCCAAAAGTACAATGATCCTATTTCGCACTCTGAGGAAACGGGGGTTAGTACTTGGCATATCTCTTAGAGTTCCATAATTCATAACAGTGATGAGGGAATAATACATATTCTGAGAAGTTTGACAGCTTTAAAAGAGAAGCAGACCAGACATGGTTGTGCATTCCTGTAACCACAGTTCTCTGGAACAGGAGGCAGGAGGATCAAAATTTCAACACCAGCCTGGGATATATAGCAAGATCTTATCTCAAAAAAAAGTATCACGATGTATCATCTGCAAGTTGGAGGTCCAGAAAAACCAGTAGAGCAATTCCAGTTCAAACTCAAAATCTTGAAAGCCAAGAGAGTTTGTGATGTTAGCTCTAGTCTGAAGGCCCAAGAACCAAGAGTGTTGATTGCAAAGATAGGAGCAGAGGAATGTCCTTATACCAAAAGATGGTCTGAAGAACCAAGAGTATTGATTGCAAAAATAGGAGCAGAGGAATGTCCCAGCTCACACAGGGAGTAAAAATCACCCTTGTACCATCTTTTGGTTTATTCAGACCTTCAACAGAGTAGATGAAGCCACCAACATAGGTGGGGGTTATCTTTACTCAATCTACTAATCAAAATGCTAGTCTCTACTGGAAATACTCTCACAGACACCCAGAAATAGTTTGGCCAACTATCTATGTGGGCATCCTGAAACCACTCAAGTTGATGCATAAAACTAACTAAAATAATTGGGAAGGAAGCCCTTATCGGTCCCCTTGGGAGATGATTTTTAAAAAACTAACTCATTATTCTAAAAACTTGTAAATAAAGGAATCAACTATTAGTCCCATCTTTATTACATAAAATGCAACTTTTTAAGCAAATAGTGCATGAGAGGATATTTCTCTTTAGAAAAGTATTCCAGCCAGTCAGTAAATGAAATGACAGAATTAATTATCGTTACATAATCCTTAATGAACTAAAGTATCTATACATTAATCATCTTTTTTTCTCATTTCAGAAAGAAAGAGGTATCCATGCATTATGAGTCTGTGTTTTCTATGGAAGACAGACGACTAGCCCAATTTGTGAGACAGTCTTACCAAAATAATCTAACCTGGATTGAATAAAGTCTCTAAACCTAACTCCAATTTGCAGGAAACACAAGAACAGGGCTAGGGGTGTGGCTTAAGTGGTAGAATGCTTGCCTAGTAAGCATGAGAACCTGCATTCAAACCCCAAAACTGTCAATAAAAAAAAAAGAAAGAAGAAGAAAATACAAAGGATAGAGGAACAAATTGAACTATACCATGGGAGTTTAGCAAGAACAATCTCACTGAGCATGGAAAATTCTAAAGGACAAACAAAAGATAGCATGAAAAAAGAGACATAAGGGGGAACCTATAGAATAAAAGATTTTTAAAATGTGAAAAACAATTACAGATGAGAATCTTGCTAGCATCCTAGTTTTGAGGGAGGTATTTATGACATTTGTAAGAGAGTTAGAAATTTTAATAGTGTATGATATTTAGATTGTTAGGAGTGATAATAGGAATTTTTTAAGAATCCTTGTATTTTTGAGGTACATATTAAAGTATTTCCAGATGAAAAATATGATGTCTGGGATTCATTTCAAAATCATATTATGTGAGAGATAGTGGATAGGACAGAATTTGCTATAGGTTGACAGTGAATGGGTATATGGAGGTTTGTTAAAGAATTCTGTCTACTTCTGTATGAATGTTTAAATTTTTTCAGAATCAAAAAAGTCATTTCTGGCTGGGGCTGTAACTCAATGGCACAGCACTTGCCTAGCATGCATAACGCCATGGGTTTGATCCCTAGAACCACAAAAAAGGAAGGGGGAGTCATTTTCAAAATTTTTTTCATATGCAGAATAAAAAAGGCATTAAGAGCTATATTTTTTTCTTGTAAGAATGGGAAAAGTTGAGGAACAACCAAACAACTACTATTTGTGTCATAACCAGCTGGGTAATCCTCAGCAAGTCATACAAGGATAACACTTCTCTTGACAAAATAAAAAAAAAAGTGAATAGATTGTCTCACATTTTATTAAACTGAACTCCACTGCCAAACTATAAATTTTCTGAGTATAATATCTGTCTTATTCATCTTTGTATTCCTGAAAGATAGCACATTGCCTTGCACACCATAGATTTAACACATTCATGTTAAATTAGATTGAATTCTCTGCTAATATATTACCCTACTCAGATAAAGTAATTATTTAAGCCACTTAAATCAAGGGTCCTTTTGGAATTCTCTTTCAGATGTGACCTCTAATCTTGTAAAGGAGATATTTTTGCCCAGAGGCCTTTTGACACCCCTCAAATTGTAATCATAAATGAAGCCAGTTACTCAATGTATTTATAAAATCTGCCCCGCTCAGATAATGTTGTTAGCCAGCAAAGTCACAAAATGAGTTTTCTATTCTAGTTAATAAAGAATTTCAGCATACATTAAATATAAGTTGATACTTTTCCAAATTGGAATTTGATTTTTTAAATATGTTATACTAAAATGAAGCCAGGGAATCCAGGAGTGGGAAGAGCCAACACAAGGGAGGCCAAACAAGCCTCTCTACTATTACAAGCAGCAAACAACTCTGCTTTTTCTGCCTGTAACATCATGGCTTCATATCTGATTTCATTTTTAAAGGATTTCCACTATTTTTTTAGTTTGAAAACCATTTGTTTAAAAGGAAGTCAGAAATCTCATATTGCCTTAGAACATAATTACTACAAATATCTGCTCTGTAATTAACAGAAGTACCAAGTAATGGAGCAATGGTATAACTAGAATGTTAAACAACAGAACATTTGTTGAAAATATTTTGTATATAATGTGATTCAGGTTTTTGGTAGTTAAAAACTCACTTATATTGAGCCTTCCTTCATAGCTGTCACTCTTTATTCCAGGTCATTTCTGTTACTCTCTTGTCTTGTCATTAACACCAACATGCAAATAGTGTTCATAGTCCCATTTCACAGAACCTAGAAATATCCCTATCTCAGTCTAAGTTCTGTGAAAGTTACACCACAGGAAGAAAAATCTCAGAGCAGAACTGTTTCTGTTGGGTATTTAAAGTCACTCCTCTTTTGCCAGGAAATAGTCCTCCAAACACTATAGGAATTCCAGATCTATAAGTATTAAAAGGTTCTTTTTTATTTTTATTATTCAAATAGGCCCTCTAACTCTAGAGAATTAACTGCAAACCAAACTGCATGGAGGGAAGGAAAGAGGATGATGGAGGGGGGTAAATCTAACTAAGATACATTATTAGCACATATGTAAATATCACAATGTATCCTCTATTATATGCTGAAAAGAAAAAGCCCACACAACTACTTTTTTTTTAATCTACAAAGAGATCCAATACCTGCTCAGTGAAGAAGAAGAAAATGTCAGCACATCAAAGCAGAAAATGAAAGAAGAGCCTAAAGTTGGGAAATCATGGCAGTGAAATATGGGAGGAGGCAGAGCAGCTCTAAGAAATCAGACCAGCTGCATCTTAATTACCAACATATCCACACAGACATTTCTGAACTCCATCCCCAGTAGGCTCCCTTTATTTTAACTCTATTGAGTATTATTTTCAGAACATATCAGCCTTATCTGATAAACTACATTTTAACTAAGCCATTATACACCATTGGAGATCTGTTATTCTGCTTTGGCTATATTTAAATAAGTGCCAGGACTATTTAATATACCATAAATGTTCTCTTTCTTGCCCAGCCAGAAAGAGAGCACCATCACTGAACCACTCTGCATATGTCAAGCACCTTGAAAGAGCAATGATGGCCTATTAATCAGAGCACAGGTTAAATGGCCTCACCACCTGCTCCACAGCAACATTAATATTGTGATCAGCTATTTAAAGAGACAAGCAGTGTCACCATCATCCTAAACCAGCTCAAGCTTTTAGAATAAAAGATCTTGAGTAGGGCCAGGTACAATGGCACATGACTGAAATCCCAGATACTCGGGAGGTGGAAATTGGAAGGATCACAGTTCAAGGTCACCCGAGTTACAGTTAGTAAGATTCTATCTCAACAAATGAGCCAGGTGTGGTGGTTCATATCTGAAATCCCAGATATGCAGGATTGCAGTTTGAGACTGGCCCCAGGAACTCCCACCCAAAAAAATCTAAAAAATAACCTATAAAACAAAAAGGACTGGAAGCATGTCTCAAGTGGTAGACCCTGAGTTCAAACCTCACTAATACAAAAAAAAAAGACCTTGTGTGTCAGTTATCATCTATTTCCATGTAGTAGTAATAGTCAAGGATTTTAGAAACTTGAAGCCTGAATCTAAACCTAAGAACTAAAAAAAAATCACTAGCTCCCAGCATTAAAGTATTCAGTTCTGGTTTTTAAATATCATCTTTTTGAATATTTTCTTGATTCCTCAGTATACATATCATAGCAGAAATTACACTGTACTAGAATTCAATGATAGTCAAGAATTCATCCAGCACTCTGGATTGCAACACTGATCAAGAGAAAGACCATCTCAGCCACCATATTGCTAAAGTAGCCTCAGACCTACCACTGACCTTGAAGTTAGTTACAGGACCTTGGGCCAGTCTCTTAATCTCTCAGTCTCTGTTTTTTCATCTATAAAATATAGTTGAATGAAATCCTCCCACCATTGAAATACTGTGGATAGTTATGTTCTGTCACTGCTAAGTTTTGCATCAAGGGAAGCAAATGAAAATAGTCATTATCCAATCATCTAAAGTTTCCTGACTTGTGCCTTACTATGAACTTACAGGCCGACTATGTCAAGTTTTCATCTTCAAAATTTCATCTGAGATAAGGTTTTTAAGAGGCTGTGAAGAAAGGCATCACATTTATACACACTGTTAATAACATTTTAGAAATTTCTTTTTATGAGAAGCTATGTTAGAGAAAACTAATAAACTATAATTGTAAAGGGCTAATTCATGACTTTGGCTGTGGATATGAACATATAATGCCCCTTCATCCATATAAATTATTCCAGCTAGATATCTGTGTACAGTACTGATATATAAAATGGTTGCATTAGTTTAAACTTTCAGAAGAAGAATACAGATTTGCTCCCTTTATGCCTTTTTGATGTTTTCATTATTACTTAAACTTACTAAGCATTATGTGATTGCTGGGACTAACAGTTCAAAATTAGGAGTGATGAGCTGAAGTTTAAAGTTTCTGGATCTGCTTAAAATCATAGAACTCAAAATCTAGAGGAAATTCAAGTCCCATTCCCTCCCTTTAGAGGTCATCTACACACACACACACACACACACACACACACACACACACTCTCACACACTCACACACACACATCCTAAGTATTTAACTGACTCTCTCAATACCCCACAGCTAGAAAGCAACAGTGAGGACTTCTAGCTCTGAACCCAGTTACCTCACTGCAGTCATAATGCCCTGAATATATGCAGGTGACAAGATTATCTCCAAAACTCTTTCTAGTACAAATTCTCAGGCTCCCTGGAAATAAGGAAAATCCAGATAACCCATTGTCCTACTGAAAACAATTAGGTCTCCTATTTTCTGGATGTAATTGAGAAGTACTCTCTATTCTTTGGGGTTCTTTGTTGTAAGTAAAAAAAAAAAGTACCCAGCTAATTTTAAAAGGAAAGGTATTTTTTAAAGGATTACTTGGTAGCTTCCAGAATCACCAGAAAATAGGAAGATACCAGGTAGGAGAATACCCTATGATTAAGGAATCTGGACAGCATCTAAAGCCAAAACAGAAACTAGGTCAGAGGCCAGATTGGTGGGCTCCCCAACATTGCAACCACTGTACTCTGAAGCCTGGACACTAGATGCAAGGCAGAGTGAGGACTGTGCATTTGGTCTTTTCAGCTTCTTCCACAGAAGACAGACTCTGCCTTGAGATTTCTCCAAATACAGGAAAGAGTGCAGGTCTAGGGAAGCTAGCGAGCTAAGAGAGAAAGAACTAGCTCAGAGAGCAAGAGAGAGAAATAATAGTACTTATATACATACATAGAGATATGCATAGATAAGTAGGTACATAGTCATATCAAAAACAAGTAACACATTTCAGAAACTTGAAATATATCCATCTATACATAAATTAAATACCTTTAAAAGTGAATGAAATGTGATCACTATACAACATCCAAGCTAATATCAACAACTTATCAACAATATTGTGAAAATCCATTTTAGCATAATGCATATATAAGGAAGATCCATGTAAAAATGTTGATATCACTTTCTTTAGATGGTATAAAATGAGTAATTTAAAAAAAAATTATTTTCAACTTCAGTTTCTAAATTTTCCTCTAGTTAATTGCATTATATGTGGAATAATTTTTATCAAAATATAATGGCTGAGGAGCTTCCTACTTCTACCTCTAATTGCCAGAAATTTTAGCAACGTATGACACCTTCTAAGAAAGTACATATGGCTTTTTAACACATTCACAAAAATAAAAAATCTTTTAAGCACTGATTTTATTTATGTAGTTACTTAATAAATGTAAAGATTTCCATTTTTCACATGTAATATTCTTAAAGAGTGAAATCCTTAAAATTATTTTTAAAAGGAAATGGCACAGTTCTGATACAGAGGGGCTTAACATCTTTTCAATTCACATGTCTCCTTTCCTGGTGAGCTTCATTGCTGTCACCTGCAGTTGCCTAAAGCCTCCTATCACTCTTGCTCCTGCAGCGTTAATTTACAACACTTGGACTTCTTGGCATTCTTTCCTTCCTTCCCTCCCCCCACCCACCAATTATCCAAGCCCTATAACCCTTAATTTTCCTAGTTGATTTTGTGCCCAGTCACTATTTATAACTGAAGATAATCTCAGACTCGGACAGCTGGTCTTGTGCTTGTGATCCCATTTTGTTTTAACACATGTGATCCTAAGTCACAAACATGTTGAGGTCATGTATATAAACAAAGAATTTTTTAGAAAGAGGAAACACATGCACAGGTTTGGGTCCTGTACTATAAAGTTTGCATACTATGTTTTCATGAAGAGGGCACTTACAGTACTGCTAAAAAGGCATGTTTTATGCAAAGGTGAGGCTTTATGTAAACAGGCTCCTACCATCCTGAAAATAGATCATGCTCCTTTCCTACTGTTTCTTTCACTGGAACATCTTCCTTAACCTCTCTGTAGCCTAAGTCTACACAGTTGTCAAGAAACTCATTGCCTCTTTCCTGAGGAATGTGTACATGTGTGACTGAAAGTAGAAAAGGAGGGGTACAAATCTTAAAGACACAGGTACCTTAAAAATATAGGTACTGCTGCTACCAGGTACCAGGCTGATTGCTCATATCAACAATACAAGCCTGGACTAAGTATACTTACTGTGTGCAGACACCATGACTATTATATGGTAAACATAATGTAGTCTCCACTTTTGTAGAATTTTCACTCTTGTGGAATCCAACATGTGAAAAAGAATAATTCAATACAAAGGGCTAAGTACAGAGACAAAGGGAAAATTTGCCCAGAGAATAAGAGTTTATTATAGATTGAGGACTGGCAGAGTAGCTCAAGTGGTAGAGCACCTGCTTAACAGGCATGAGACCCAGAGTTCAAACCCCAGTACCACCAAAAAAAAAGAAATTTTATTTATTTATTTATTTTTAAATTCAAATGATTTATTTGGGACCACTAGACTTAACTTCTTTCTTTTTTTTTTTTTTTTTTGGTGGTGGTACTGGGGTTTGAACTCAGGGCCTCACGCTTGATAGGCAGGAACTCTACCACTTGAGCCATTCTACCAGCCCAAAAAAAGAAATTTTAAAAAGAGTTTATTACAGGTTGAATTTGGAGAAAGGTTTCTTCAAAGAAGCTCTTTTTGCAGATAAGAAAACTGAGGTTCACAGAGGTTAAATGTTCATAATACTAACAAGTGATGGAGCCAGAAATCAGACATGGGCCTTTCTGATCCTAACATTCCTTACTCTTCCCATATTTTAAATTAACCTGTTCATCTGTACATGTCTAACACATATGAGTGTATGAGTTTCCTAGGGCTACCATAACAAGTTGCCAGAAATTTGGTAGCTTATAACAATAAAATTAATTCTCTCACAACTCTGGAAACCAGAAATTTGAACAAGCTATCAGCAGGATTGGCTTCTTCTGGAGGCTTAGAGGAAAAATCTATTCCTGGCCTCTCTCCTAGCTTCTGATGGTCAACCAACAATCCTGATGCTCCTGGGCTTGTAGACACACTATTCCAGCCTCTGCTTCCATCTTCAGTGGCCTCCCTCACCATGGTTCTCCTCTGCGTCCATGTGTCTTCAATTGCTCTCTCCTTTCTCTTTTAAGGACACCAGTCATTAGGTTTAGGATAATTTAGAATGATCCCATCTCAAGAATCTTAATTACATCTGCAAAGATCCTATTTCCAAATAAGCTCACATTCACAGGTACTGGAGCTATGACTTAGAGTGATCTGTCCAGGGTGAGAGGATATTATCCAAACCACTACACCAAGCACATTGTTTACCAGCCTATTTCAGTTTTTACTTTTAATTGGATCTTTCTGGATAAAGGCCTCACATTGATCCAGGAATTGTGGATAAATGCTGAGAGTGTGTACAGTCTTGGGCATGAAGCAGCCTTCCAGACAACCAAGGATTAGTGAGAGTTTACCAAGGCTCACTATGGCTATCTCATTCCATTTATCTCCCTGTTAGATTCCTCACTAGTCTGCTGATTTCATGCTTGCCAAAAACAGTCTTATATTACCAGGCTAGCTACACTGGCCTTCCTTCTTTGTTTACCAACTGTTTGTGTGGATGTGGGATTTTTCTGGTCTCTACAAATTAAGTTTGTCCCCTCCAGCTAAGCTGCTTTTTTTTTTGCCCCACTCTGGCAATTGCATGATGTAACTGAGAGAGGTGGAAGAACAGCTCAGGTTAATATTCTACAGACTGTTATCATTTGTACCCAGGGTTCATCAGTTCTTTTTAAATAAGCAATTATCAGTTTTTCGTGTGCCCTTAGTCAGTGTCCAGATTTCTGAAATGATTATTTGTAATAGTATTATAGAATTTCATCATTACTTTTTTGGGAAAAGGATTTACTATTATACTTACTCTATAATTCCCAAAGTCTCTCTTCCTGATTTCTAGATATTAACTTAAAGATAAGACGCTGCTACTTTTCAACTTGTAACTGTATTCTCATGTAACGGGAAAGCTCTTTGGGGAAGTTATCCTTGGCAGTCACTTTTGCTTCCCCCTTCTTTTTTCCTTCCCCTGCCTAATCATTTTGAAGTCCCCTCCTTTTTTTTTTTTAACTAAATGTAATGTTAACTGCTAAATAACCTTCCTTTAGATTTACAGAACCCATAGCTGATGATTCTGGTAACATGCTCCCCATTAGTTTTAGCTCTATGAGTGTCTATCTAAAAGGAACTACAGGTGGTCATGATCCATTGTGATGATCCAGAGAAGAAAAAAGATGGATGACCAAGACCCTACCTCAGCACATAGCCTCCCTGCCCTTCTCCTCCTTTCCTGCTCTATAAAAACAAGTTGTAACCCTGAGCCCCCACCCCAAGACAGAGCTTTGAAGTTGAGCCCTTCCATCTTCTCAAGATTGTCAGCCCTTAAATCAACCTGATTTTTCCCTACTAACTTTCATTTCCCAAATAATTGGCCTTTGAGTAGCAGGCAGCCCAGACCTTAACTCTGGTAACAGTGAAAGGACAGGAGTGAGAACCCTTCCCAAATGCTCAGTTTACACAACTGGGATGGGACTAGATGGTACAAGATTTACAATTTAGTTTCTTCTTCCCTTCAGGCATATCTGTTGTCTAACTTTCTCAATATCACCATAATAAAAGAAAAGCATAGAGTTGCCTAAACCTGTATTTTTATAGAATAAAAGCAAGAGTTTGAAAATACATGAAATAACCTAGCTGCTAAGATGGGTAATTGCTACAGCAATTGCAGATTATTCTGGACATACAAAGAAAAATACTCAACTATTATTATTGTTCATAGACCATATTGATTGACTTTAAATATTTATGAAGGGTTTTTGTTGGATTCACAAATCTATAAACCTTTCATATAAAATTTTTTCATAGGTTTTCTTTCTCTCACTAGGAAGCCAAATAGTTGAAAATTACTTCTATTTATAATACAGTTCAACTAAAAAGTGATAGATGCAATCATTCATCATTTACTTTGGGACTATTTAAGGTGCAAAGTAACTCATTCTATTTTCCCATAAATTCTTTCGCCTGTAAGTACCCACAAACACAACTCCAAGATATTTATTCCTTTAGAGGCTACAAACTGGCAACCTCTTATTGTTTTCTTTAAAATGTTTAGCTAACAATTAAAAACCCATATATTTCATATAAAAACATGAGTACCCGCATTTTGGGGGGTAAAAAATTCTGGCAACATCAAACGTGACTGTCATTTTAGACAGGGCAAGCAATCTTTAATACGTTGCAATTCCCACCTGGCCCTATCATCTCTCAGACACTAAGAATAACTGTCAGCTCCCATCAATATTGCATAATTTTTCTTTTCATTGGGCAGAAATATTTTCTGCAAAAATGTCTTCAGTAAAATGGGGAGAACAAATAGAAACTAAAAGCATTATCTGATTATCTTTTACCCAGCCCTCTTCACTCATTAATACTACCTGAATAGTATTAGAAATTAATGCCCCAAAGTATGATGCCTCAGCATGCTGAGTACCTTGAACTAAAGAAACAACCTCAGAATCAAGACCTCTTTGACCTTCTCCTGTTCCCCTGTCTGGAGGAGCCTTCTCTGAAGTTCCCTTGCATGACTAAGATAAGTTCTTTCAGAAGAAATGTCATTGACCCTCTTCCCATAATTTCATTGATCAGGGAAGATTAACTCAAAGGAAAGAAAACTAGAGATGTTGCCATTCCAGAGACCAAAGGAACTTTGTCAAAGGCTGTTGTTCTATTCTTTGGGTCCACTTGTCTCCCTTAAAAATCACTTACTCTCATTCTAAATAGCTTATGCTCCCCACTTCTCTCTCCCCTATGAAGAGAGTACATGAACTTGTAAGTCTCATTAGGTTAGTGGGATCTCACTTTCCTGTGATGAATCCATCCACATAATAACCCTGTGAGTCTTTTTTCCTATTAATCTATTGCCAATTTATTTTTAAAATCTTCAGGGGAAGATTTACTACCCCTAATGGGGATGTATTTGAATTTATGACTGTGCATGTGTCTGTGTCTAATGCTTTTGGGGTACAGGACACAGGGACTCACTATGTAGCCCAGGCTGGCCTTGAATCTGAAATCCTCCTGCCTCCACTTTGTTGCCACACCCAGCTACAAATACTCTTTTGGAATAAAAATAATTGTGGGGTTCTTGATTATTAAGTTGTCCTAGGCCAAAAAGTAATCAAGAAGCTACCCAAAAGTTAATTGGTCATAGAGTATAATAGTTAAGTATCCAGATTATTCTAGAGCCAGATTGATTAAATTCAAACCTTGGTTTAACTACTCATAGATTTTGCGGTCATGGGAAAAATATTTAGTACCTCTAAGATTCAGTTATCCTGTCTGGAGGGAGCTTTTTTTTTCCTCTCCCTCCTTTGTTAGAGTGAGATTTATCTCTCCTAGTTATTACTGAACCTAACTGAGCTTAACAAGGGGCAACTGGAGATTCAGAAAAGACACAGGATAGACAGACAGACAGAAAGTAGGGTCAGATGTGTTGGGCACTCAGGTGGAGATGCCCAACCCTCACTGCTTCTTTTCTCTATCTTTATTCTTTAAGGCCTTACTCCTTGCAGTTCTTTAAAACCTTGCTTCTATTAAAACCTCTTTCTTGAGGCTCGCACTGTCCCATGTTTTCTCTTAGCTTATCTTTAGCCTAATCGCTCTTAAAGTTTTTTGCCTCCAGACTTGCAGCTTTTCTTCAGCATTCTCTCTTTAGCTTTCTTAAAGCCTGGTGCTCAGACTTGCAGTGTCTCGGTCCTCTGTCTTGCACTGTCCCATGTTCTCTTTGGCTTTTCTTTAGCTTCTAAAGCCTATGTTAAAGTTCTTTCTTTGGCTTTGCTTTTCTAAGGCCTATGTTAAAGTTCTCAGAGCATACTTTCTATCAATCACTCTTTAGCCATCTTTTTCCCTTCAGTAATCCTTTTCCCTTCCAAAAGCTTCCCATACCAAAAAGCCCAAAGCAAAGGCCCAAAGCAAAAAACCCAAGCCAAAGCCCAAAGCAAAAGCCAAAGGCAAAAGCAAAAGCCTTGGGGAGGGGCATGACATTGTAAGAGGAGAAACTTGTGTTCCTGCTTCTCTGAGGACAAGCTTAGGAGAAACAGCTGTTCTGCTTTTTTCTGTTTTATGGCCAGGGCTGTGCCTATCTTGGCCTACAGGTTAAAGCAATTAAGCCACATCTCACCTTACTTACATCCAGTTCTCATAGGCTTTTCATAATCTGCTCTCCACATCTGTCTATAAAATAGGGATAATAGTAGCACCAACTTTATGAGGACATTTGTGGGTGAAATTAGCACTCAGAATAGTAACTACATGGTATAAGAAACACATTTGGGAAGGTGGGTCAAGATGGTGAAATAGTAACATCCACCATTTTAACTCCATAAATAAGACCACTCATTTAACACAGGAGAGACTATATTCTGAAGAGAGAAAGAGGAAGAACATCAGGAATCATGAAGGAAGTTGCAGGACATATAGAAAACCTGAGGTGAAAAACCTATCCCTGGTTCCCTGGGAAGGGAAAAGCTGAAGACACTATTACAGGATAATAAGATCCGGTGACACACTGGAAATTCTGGCTGTGAGAAAATCCCACACCTCCAGCAAGCCATAAACCTATTGCAGGGATTTGGTGGGACAATAACTGCTCCAATGTGGAAGGCTAGCCCCAGTGAAGAAAGATATTCTGTCACTCTCCTTATCTTGGAAAGCAACAGCAAGACACCATCTTGAGAGACAGCCAATTTTTTTTTTTTTTGAGACTGAGATACTCTGGGGGCCTGAAAACAAGGGACACTCATGGCTCAGGGAGTCTTGGATTCCTGCCACAAAGTCTGGATGGAAAATGGCCACAGAGATGGATGAGAAGAGGGAGAGGGTTAGACATACTCCTGCAGTGAAGTTCAAGCAATAGGGAGCTCTAGGACAGAAAGTCACAGCCCCCACCATCCCTAATGAGGAGTAAAGGAGCCAGTCCATCACTTGAAGCTCCAAGGACATAAAATACTAAGCCTGTGGCTGGAACAGTATTCAGCCTCCAAGATCTGTCTCCCAGCTTCATATATTGGCTACGAGTGGATTATAGCCCTTAGCCCAGAACCTCCAAATCATATGTTTTCACAGCCTCTTCCCCACAACAGGAAGATGAACAGCTGAGCAAGGTCTGAAAACACTGAGGCCCTCCCATAAGAACTGCATCCCATTATGTATTAGCTGCCATATAGGACTGAGGGTCCCAAGCCCAGA
The DNA here is from genome assembly GCF_047511655.1 of Castor canadensis. Classification (NCBI taxonomy): domain Eukaryota; kingdom Metazoa; phylum Chordata; class Mammalia; order Rodentia; family Castoridae; genus Castor; species Castor canadensis. The sequence continues at coordinate 90,411,027 of NC_133390.1, read as the reverse complement.
CCCCCTAAATAGCAAGACTTCCACAGCTTCTTCCTCCACACAGGGAGGTGAACTGCTAGACTAAGTTCCTCACTTTTTCCCCAGCCATGCAGAACTCAGGGCTCTATTTGGTCCCCCCTATTCTGATGAGTTTGGGGTCACCCCAAGGCTTGGAGGTTTGCTTCCCCTGGAGACACAAACTGGGGAGCATGTGGAACATGTGGAAAACTGCTGGCCCACAGGCTATAAAGCTCCCTGCAGCCAGTAACAGCTCCCAGTCCACAAAGAAGTGTAACTCCTATAGTGAAAGCAGCTCAGAAGCAGCCAACTCACCCTTCTACAAAAAACTCCAACTACTTTACCCTGACCTGAGCAATGCTAGTAGGGATCAGGCCCAGTGCCCTGAGCACATGTGTGAATGCTTGACTCCTGAGCCATATCCCTAGTCCAGTGTTGAGAAATAGCACCTCAACCTGGCTACTATACTGTCCTGCCTGAGCATTGAGATTATTTCAACTGAAAGATTACATACAGGTGATCAAAACTTCTAACCAATGACTTGGCCTCAAATGCATAAATCCCAATGTAGAAACACAAGTAATATGAAAAATAAGACAACATGTCTTCCCTAAAAATCAGCAATTCCTCAATAAAGAACTTGAACTATAGTGAAGCAAATGAAATTTCAACCAATGAACTCAAAGAACAATGATAAGAATGATCAATGAAATTAAAGAGGACCTGCATGAATGAATTCAAAGAGGTACGAATAAATAGCTGAATGAACTCAAGGAAAATTGAAATAGATAACTAAATGAAATAAGAAAGAAAATGTAGGATATGAAAGAGGAATTCAATAAAGTTATAGAAACCCTGAAAGAAATTAAATTGAAGTCCTGGAAATGAAAAGCTATAAGTAAAAAACTCAGCTGACAGCCTCACTAATGAAATGGAACACATTGAAAGTAAAGTATCAGACTGAAGATAAAGTAAAGGAATTAGACCAACTGGACAAAGACAAAATAAAAAATATTAAGAAAATACAAATGGAACATGCCAGACCTCTGGGACACCATTAAAATACCAAAGTTGTGAATCATCGGTATAGAAGAAGGAGAACAGTTGCAAGCTAAAGTCATATATAACACAACATAGCATAAAATTTCCACAATCTTGAGCAAAAGAAGGTCATCCAGATACAAGATACTTTCAGAACACTAAATAGGCAAGATAAGAAAAGACATATTCTAGTTAAAACATTAAATATACAGAAAAAATAATGAATACTGAAAGCTGCAATACTACATACATTTCAAAATTAACACTGTATGTTAATGATCACAATTCTTCAATCAAAAGACAGAATGGTAGGTTGAATTAAAATGCAAGATCTGATCTTTTGTTGCCTATAAGAAATGCATATTACTGACAAAGACAAACATTGGTTTAGGGCAAAAGATGGGAAAAGATTTTTCAAACAAATGGACCCCAAAGCAGGCAGGAGCAGCTGTACTCATACCTGATAAAAATTATTCAGATAAGACAAAGAAGGTCACATTATATTAAAAAGGGAAAATCCATGAAGAGAAGATAACAATTGTTAATAAATATGTACCAAATGTTGATACACTCAGTTTCATTAAACAAACGCTACTAGACTTAGAAACACAGACAGACTCCAACACAATAATATTGGGAGACTTAAGTGTTCCACTTTCATCAATAGATAAGTTATCCAGACAAAAAAAAAATCAACAAAGAAACTTCAGAATTAAGTGACACTATAGACCAAATGGACTTAATAGATGTCTCCAGAATATTTCACCTGGCAGCTGCACAATACACATTCTTCTCAGAAGCCCATGGAATTTTCTCCAAAATAGAACATATTTTAGGAAATAAAGTAAGTCTTAAGAAATACAAGAAAATTGAAATAACCTTCTATATTCTATCAGACCACAATGGAATAAAACTAGATATGAATAGGAAAAAAAACTATGGAAAATACTCAAACACATGGACTGAACAAGACATTGTTGGATTACCAGTGTGTCATAGAAGAAATAAGAGGGAAAAAAATCCCTAGAATCTAATGAAAATGAAAACACAATTTATCACAATCTCTATTAAACAGCAAAGGCAATGCAATGCAAAGAAGAAAGTTTATAGGTATGAATGCCTACATCAAAAAGAAAAGAAAACAGAGATCTCAAATAAACAACTTAAAGATGCACCTAAAGTTCCTAGAAAAACAAAAACAAGCCAAACCAAATTAGTAGGAGGAAAGAAATAATAAAGATTAGAATAGAAATTAGTGAGAGACTGAAAAACAATACAAAGAATCAATGAAACAAAAAGCTGGTTCTTTGAAAAGATAAATAAGATTGATAAACCCATAGCCAAACTAACAAAAGAAAGACAAGACCCAAATTAGTAAAATTAGAAATGAAAAAGAAGACATCCCAACAAATACCAATGAAATACAGAAGATCAATGAATAATCAAAAACTTACATTCTAATAAACTGGAAAATCTAGAAGAAATGGAAAAATTTCTAGATGCATATGACTTACCAAAATTTAATCAATAGGATATAAACCACTTAAACAGATCTATACAAGCAATAAGATTGAAGCATAATAAATATCCCAACAAAGAAGAGCCCAAGACCAAATGGACTCGCTGCTGAATTTTTTTATTTAAAAACTAATACCAATCCTCCTCAAACTATTTCACAAAATAAAAAGGGAAAAAATGCTGCCAAACTCATTCTATGAATCCAGAGTTACCCTGATATTAAAACCTGATAAGAAAACAGAAGGAAGGCAGGAAGGAACGGAAGAAGGAAGGGAGGGAGGAGAGAGGATGGTAGGAAGGATACATAGAAGAGAGGGAAAGAAGGAAATTATGGGCCAATTTCCTTGATGAATGTAGATGCAAAACTTCTCAATAAAATAGTTGCAAACAGGGCTGGAGGCATCGCTCAAGTGTTAAGAGTGTTTGCTTAATAAGTGCAAGACCCTGAGTTCAAACCCCAGTACCAATAAAAAGAAATTTAAAATACCTGCAAACAGAATTTAACAACACATTAAAAAGCTCATACACCATGATAAAGCTAATTTCATTCCAGGGATGCAAGGTTGGTTCAAAATAAATGTAATACAATCCATAATCAAAATCAAGAACAAAAATCTCAATCATCTCAATAGATGCAGAAAAAGCCTTGGACAAAATTCAACATTTCGGATTGGCAGAGTGGCTCAAGCACTTACTGCCTCCCTAGCAAGCATGAGGCCCTGAGTTCAAACTCTAGTCCTGCCACCTCCCCCCCACACACTAAATAATTCAACATTCCTTCATGACAAAAGCTCTGAAGAAACCAGGAATAGATAAATCTATAGTCAACATCTACTAAACAGGAAAACCTGAAATCATGTCCTCTATTACCAGGAATGAGACAAGGATACTCATTCTCCCCACTCTTATTCAACATAGTATTGGAATTGTTAGTGCAATAAGGCAAGAGAAAGAAATAAAAGGGATCCAAATCAGGAAAGAAGTCAAGTTTTCCCTATTTGCAAAGGATGTATCCTATACTTAAAAGACCTTGACGATTCCATCAAAAACTCTTAAATATGATAACACTTTCAGCAATGTGGCAAAGATATAAAATTAACATACAAAATAAGTAGCTTTTCTTTTTAGTTTATTTTTTTACACTGCACTAGGATAAAATGGGCTACTTGGGTAGCTTCTGTGGCTAATATGTTCCTATCATCACAATTACTTTAGCAAACCTGGTTCCTCAAAACTGGGGAGGAAGAGAACTATATATAGAAGTTTGATACAATTTATGCATTTTTTCAAAACCCCAAATATGGAACTATTATATATTTATTTATCTATTTTGGCAGTACTGGAGCTTGAGCTCAAGGCTTCGCACTTGCTAGGCAGATGCTCTATGTCTTGAGCCATACCCCCAGCCCAATTGCTTTTCTATATATGAACAGGCTAAGAAATAAATTAGGAAAACAATTCCATTTAAAAAAAAAAACTTTACCAAGAAGGTGAAAAACCTCCATAAAGAAAACTGTAAAACCTTGAACAAATTGAAGAAGACACCAGAATATGGAAAAACTTTCTATGTTAATGGTTGGCAGAATTAAGATTGTGAAAATGGCTACACTATTTAAATCAGTCTACAGATTCAATGCAATTCTCATCAAAACTTAATGTCATTTTTCATAGAAGTAGATATATCTGACCTAAAATTCATACAGAAATAGAAAAGACCCCTAATAGCAAAAGTAATCCTGAGCAAACAGAGCAATGCTGGGGTATCACAATACCAGACTTCAAGTTATACTACAGAGCCATAGTAACAAAAACAGCATATTACTGGCACAAAAACAGATGCAAAGGCCAATGGAACAGAATAGATAATCCAAAAATAACCCATATAGCTACAGCCATCTGATTTTTGTCAAAAGTAGCCAAAAACACTCATTGGAGAACAGACAGCTGGTGGAGTGGCTCAAGTGGTAAAATGCTCCCCTGAGTTCAAATCCTAGTGCCACCCCCCCCCCAAAATGGGAGAACAGACAGCATCTTCAACAAATAGTACTTGGAATATTGATTACCTACATGCAGAAGTCTGAAATTAGATCCCCATCTCTCACCCTGTACAAAAATCAATTCAAAAATGAATTTACATTTACATTTACATTAGGACCCTTGTCCTAATGTAAAAGCCAAAGCTTTGAAACTTCCACAGGCAAGCATAGGGAAAACACTAGAAGACATATACATAGGCAATTGCTTTCTGAATAGGACTCCAATTGCCCAGGAAGTAAGAGTAAGAATTGACAAATGGGACTGCATCGAATTGAAAAGCTTCACATTAAAGGAAACAATTACCAGAACAGAGAGAAAATCTTTGCCAGCTATTCATTAGATAAAAGAGTCATATCCAGAATATAGAAAGAGCCTAAAATATTAAAATGAAAAGAACAAATAATCCAGTAAATGGGCAAATGAATTGTACAGTTTTCAGAAGAGCAAATGACTGATAAACACATGAAGAAATGTTCAACATCCTTAACCATGAAAGGAAGTGTAAACCAAAAGATACTGAGATTCTATCGTACTATCATGAGAATGGCAATCATCAAGAAAACAAACAACAACAGGACAGCTGGAGTGGCTCAAATGGTAAAAGTGCTTGCCAGCAAACATGGGTCCCTGAATTCAACCCCCAGTGCCACCAAAAAATAAACAGGAAGGAAGGAAGAGAAAAAAGAAAACAACAACAAATGCTGGCAAGGATGTAGGACACTGTTGGTGGGAATGTAAATTAGTGCAACCACTATGGGAATTAACTTGGAGATTCATCAAAAACAAAAAATATACCTACTTATGACCCTGCGATACCACTCTCAGGCATATATCCACAAGAGTGTAACTTAACATACAAGAGAGACATGTATACTCATATTTATCACAGCACTACTCACAACAGCCAAGCTGTGGAACCAGCCAATGTGCCCCAACAACAGATGAATAAATAAAGAAAATGTGATACACACACACACACACACACACACACACACACACACACACACACACACACACACAATGGAGTATTAGCCACAAAGAGAATGAAATTATGTCATCCACAAGAAAATGGATCTCAACATGGAGATCACCACATTGAAAAAGACAAAACAAGCTCAAAAAGCCAAATATCACGTTTTCACTCATGTGGAATCTAGACCTACAATGATTCACTAGTACTATCACTACTGATGATGATGATGATGATACACATTTAAAGGTAACATAACAAAATCTAACAAATAATATTTGAAAAAAGATGGGATGAAGGAGGTGGGTTAACGGAATATAATAAAAGGAATGAACTTACCCAAAGTATACTATACTTATCTATAGAATTATCACAAAGAAATTCCCTTGTACTATTAATATATGCTAAAAAAACAAAAATACTTGCTTACACATGCGCACACAAAAATAGAAACACCCCTTGTCTTTGTCCTGGTTCCTGTAGCCGAGATCCTAACATTCTTGGAATTTCCAGGATAGTATGAATGTCTTTGTTATTCATAATGAGTTCCTTTCAATAACAATTGAATTTATACTAATGAGGTGACTTAGGGGTAGGACCCTTAGATAACTTCAGAGTGGAGCCAGTCACCAGAAAGATTACATGACTGGAAAATTAGAGGCTTGAAACCTTCAGCTCTTCCAGGAAATTGTGTGCAAGCTGATCATTAAGTCTTGTAAAATGTCTTGAATTCAAAATTTGGTAAGCTTCCCAGATGTTGAACATGTATAGGTTCTCAGAGGTTGGAATATCCCTGTGTCCCATACCTTTCCCTATGTATCTCTTTCATCTTACTTCTCCTGCATTGTAGCTTATATAATAGACTAGAATAGCAATATAGACAATGCCATTGTGTCTTATGCCACCCTATTTTAGGTTAGCTCTACTTTGTAAATTTCCCCTAGTAAGATTATTCATTTTTAATTTTTACTTATGCTATAAATTCTAAAAAAAAACAAACAAACCTTTAAATGACTGAAACACTAACTACTGATTCAACTATTGCAAACATATAAACTCTGGTCCCAAGACCGACCCCAAAATCAGTAATTTTCTTTAGTTTTTCAGATCCTAGGACTTCTGATGGTCTTCAGATAACACAAAAGTATGGGTCAGGGACTTACTAATCTTGTTATTTAATTAAAAGTGTAATTAATATTTAACTTAAAGGGAAATATATGTTTATCTAAGGAATTATAGGGACTGAACTATAAGACAAAAGTCAGTTGTTATCTCAAGGATATTCTGTAAGAAGAGAAAAGAAAATACCGGCACTGGGTAATAAAAGACCCCACCTAACATGTGGCCTTTCTGTCAATTGTCCCCTGCACCTCTTTCCTAGTTCATGTTTCCTAGAGAATTGCTTGATGGTGGGGGCGTAGAGAGAAAACCCACATGTCTGGTCACAGATGTGTCCTTTATTGAGACTACAGTAGGACAAAGTGGTCTGTTGGTTTATCTGTTTCCCAGCCTGGTAAGTAGTAAATTCTATATATTTATTTGCTGTTGTTATTATTATGGGAAAATCAACTGCCCCTAACATAGTCCAGTGTTCATGGAATTGACAACAGTATTTTGTAAAAATACTCTATCCCAGAAAACATATAAACACTCATGAAATTATGCCTAAAAATCAAAATTAAATAGAGAACAAAGCAATTATCTAGTAACTTGAAATAATGTAGATAGTTAATTTGCCTGTGTAATTCAGGTCCTAATTTTTTAACCTTACAAAATGGGTAGTGGGACTTGGGTCTGTAAATATCTAAAGATCTACATAAACTCTTCACATTACTCACTTTGTCTAATTTTAAAAAAACTTGCTTTAAAAAATAATGATAATATTGTTCAACAAAAAGTCTCATTTAAGATGTGAGGACGATCTGGCTGTGACATCTATCACCTTATTGATTGTCAGGGTTGATTCTGCTGATCTGACTGGCTAGGCGGGTGTCCCCTCCCTCCCTTATCAATCCATGTGCTTCCCTTCAGAAGCTGCTGCACACTGGGTCAAAGAGGATGACCAACCACAATAGAGGAGGATCGTTCTTCCTATCAAGAGTATAGGAATAGCTACACTCCTCTGCTAGAACCTCCAAACAAGCTCTCAAAAAGTTCCATTTATAGTTCTACAAATATTGATACCCAATCTAACTTAGAAGTCCTTTAAATAACCTTCTCTACCTCTGACTTTTTGCTTTCCAAAAAAGGGTACATGTAACTAAATTTCCTTCCCATAGTCTCCCAGATCTCTGCCTACATGGTTAAGGATTTATTGCAGGGTGAGTGTGCAAGGGAGGCAAAGCAAGGAAAGGAAAGAAAATATGTAACTAAATCTAAAGGAATGTACAAACATCAGTTATAATTTTACACAGAAAGGACATAGTCAACTATTAAATTCCAATGAATATATTCCATAAACACACTAGGCAGGAAATACAGGGGCACAAAAGCCATTGAACAAAGTACAGTGAGTTTTGGCTATTGGTCTTGAAAGCACCCTCAGCATTACCTAACAGAACAGAGATATCCCTGCACATCAGCCCCAAACTAGAATATGGAATCTGCACCCACAGGAAGAGGCTGTCCTAGGTTTTTGTGGTCCCCAAAGGCTCTACTTTGTACTCCTGAGTTACTAATAATGTCCTCTGGAGATTCCAAGGGCAAAGCAAGACAGCACATTGGCTGATTTGATAAATCAAGTCAAACTGGTCACTTCAAAGTATACCAAATTTGTTTTTTTAATTACCAATAAAGAATACTAAAAATATTCCTCATCTTTTACCCCAATGCTGGAGGTTCAGGGAAAAGGAATAAGCATCAGGAATGAGACATCTCATAAAGCAAGAAAATTTTTTCCCCTGAAAGCATAATGATTCTTAAAAAATGACTAACTTGATATTCTAGATGCTCTTTTGGAAACAGAGAGGTATTACAAAGGACCAATTTCGAGTTTCAAATGGGGTCACTAAAAAAAATTAATGAAACACTGAACACCAAGTTCTTGCCATACAATTAATACTATACAAAGGCCGGAGTCAAACTGGGAGCTAACGTTTCTCCTGTTCAACAACCCCTCCTTGTTTCCCAACTTGCTTTCCCTTCATTAAATTCATCCTTTCATGAACTGAAACACTGCTAGGTGAAACAACTTAGAACAACTTGGAAATGAAACAAAATATACTTTTCTGTTTTTAAAGTGTTCACTGATGCAATAAAGTTATGCACAAAGGTACAAAAATGTAAAACAGCAACATATATACAAGAGCAGAGTAGACGAGGGTTCCATATACTTTTTGTACCAATGCAAGCTTTAGACCAAACAAGGCTCTGAGGAGAAAGAATGTGGGTTAAAAAGGTAAAAGGCTGAAAAATCCCTTTTGACTAACTTTCTTTCTTTCTGACTTTTCTTTTTCTTTCCCTCTCTCTCTTTTTTCCCCTTCGGTATCGGGGTTTGACTCAGGGACTCATACTTGCTAGGCAACTACTCTACCACTTGAAGCACTCCACCAGTCTCTCTGTTTCTTTTTTTGTTTGTTTGTTTGTTTGATATTGTTTTTGTTTTGACATAGGGTTTTGTCATGTTGCCCAAGCTCATCTCAAACTCCTAGCTCAAGTGACCCTCTGGCTTAAGCCTCTCAAGTAGCTAGGACTACAGACACCCAACTAAAAATCCTTTGATCTTCTTTGAAGAACTTAATGTGAAGAACATCAAAGACTTTCAAAGGCATGTTGTCATATTCAATAATGGTTGAAGTTCAAATTATTAGGCAACTCCTGAGATTTTCTTTCTAATGGTGTTTACTATTGCAGGCTTTGTTCAGGGTATCATAAACAGAGAGCGGTTTTTTGTTTTTGTTTTTATGGGTCTGGGGTTTGAACTCATGGCTTCATACTTGCAAAGCAGGCACTCTACCCCTTTAGCCACACCTCCAATACATTTTGCTCTGGTTACTTTGGAGATGGGGGTCTCACAACCTATTTACCCTTGTCTGACCTCAAACCACCATCCTCCTGATGTCAACCTCCCAAGTACCTGGTATTATAGACGTGAGCCACCAGCACCCAGCTTACTGCTTTTAAATGTACATAGACTATAGAGTAGAAATCCTACAAGAATAAGGTGAAAATAGAGATGGAATCTTCCTAGGGTTTCAACCCAGGAAAAGGTAGATAATAATGCTGAAAACTTCAAATTCCCTCTAGAAAACACAGAAGCACATTTTGCATACAATTTTAGAAGATTCACAGGCTTAGGGAGATGAAATTGTAAGAATAATGGGGATTTAGACATAAGAAATAAGGAGGAATTACAGAAGAAGCTGGCCAGTGGAGGACATCCATGTGGCACTGAGCTTCAGAACTAAATGCATTGTACTTGACAGCCACAGTATGACATAATTGAGCTTATTATAGCTAGCCTCTCAGCAGAACTCTTAGGCTTCTTGAAGCTAGAAAGTGATATGGCATTTTTACTCATATTTAGCTTTTGAAAACATCAACAGAATTATTTCATTCATTCATTTGGAAAAAGAAATATTTCTTTCATTTTCATTCAAAGGCCAGTTTCCTTTTCATCTTAAAAAAAAAACCAAAAAGTAAATAGATATCTGACACAAGGCATGGTGAGCTGCCCTCTTCTGTTTCTACACAGTTAATGCAGGGTGTCTGAATACTAGCAATTTGAAGGATTTCACATTAAACTGTGAACACAGCAGGATTTTAAAATCCAAAAGCATTTCTGTTGACCTCCAGCGATTGGAATATCTCCTTATGCAGCAGAAGTTCCTCTTTGCCAATTAAGAAGTCCTCATTCCTCCCTCTGTAACAGCACACCCTGTTCCTGGCTGAGAAGAAAACAAAATTAACCTTGGGCTGGCTCGCAGTTTCACGCCTGATTTCCCTGGGCGAGTGGATGAGCTCACCAAATATATAAATAATGTGCCAGGCTATCCTTGCTGCTCAGTTTTTTTCATATTCAGTGCCCAGAAGCTTTAAGCATGATTCCAAAGTGCTAATGTGTTAGTACTCTCACCAACAATATAGCAGAAACTCAGAAGAATGATCCAAACTTCCTCTTCTTTGTTGGCAGTTTTGGTGTGCAACTTGCAATGTCTGACATATTATGCAAAGATACAAATGAAAAAGCACCATTCCAGATCCAAATTGAGGTACTGGAGCACAGTTGCTTCCATGTACCAACCACTGGGCTCCTGCCAATTCATCTGGGCAGGAAGGAAATGCAAATTAAAAGGAAAAATTAGGCCATTTTAGAGCAAAGTGAATTTTCAGCAAAAGCTCAGTACTAACACTAAGGAATAAAGAAGGTATTATTAAGTTTTAAATTGAGTTGATTGATTCTTTTCCTAAGTTATTCTAAGCCACTTCTTTCACTCTACCCCAGAGTCACAGAGGTGTTTTGATAAGGGCTCATTATTTCTTCAGGCCAGTTCCCATCTTTGTCACTTCATACAACCTCTTCTTTTCCTCTCATTCAGCTGTAGAGAGTGATTTTGACCTTACATAACACCCACAACCTTTACTAACATCAAAGCTAATTGCCTTTCTTTTCAAATATATTTTAATCATCTTCAAAACTAAACAACTATCTTTAATGTAGAAAATCAGACCTTGAATCAGAGCTCAATGTTAAGGTATCTTTCTACTGCTTCCCAGTGCTGTGAACTTGAAATTCCTCAGTTGTGAACCCCAGATTTCAGTTACATCAATAAATGGCTATTAGCAGAAAATGAGATTATACAGGAAATCTCAGCACTTAGTGAGTGTGATATATATACTAGGCAGTCTGTTTTCCCTTATCATTTATTAATACATTTAATTTTTACAATGATTTTAAAGGGGAGAGGTTTTTTCTTTGCTTGTGTGTTTGTTTTTGTGGTACTGAAATTTGAACTCAGTGCCTCACCCTTAATAGGCAGGCACTCTTTTTGATCCATGCCCCTAGCCCTTGTTTTTTTATGTTGGTACTGGGGTTTGAACTCAGGGCCACAATCTTCCTATTTTAAGCTTCCTACAGTAGTTGGGATGACAGCTACATACCACTATGTTCAGTTTTTTTTCCCATTGAGGTGTGTTCTCACAGACTTTTTTCCCCAGGCTGGCTTCCCAATCTCAGTCCAGTCTCCCAAGTAGCTAGGGTTATAGGCATGAGCCAGTGCCTGGCTTGGATAGAGGCTATTTTATCCCTACTTTATAGATAAGAAAACTGAGGAAGAAAAATTAAGTTAACAGCTTAAGGTCTCCCATCTACAAAAAGGAATCTCCAAGATACAAACCCAGGTCACAACTATAGACACCATCTGTCAGTGTGGATATGGGGTGCTTATTCATTCATTATTCAGTGCCTATTGATTGGACAGCTAACATGTGCCACACAGTGACTATGAAAGATAATATAAAAATAGGATTTTTATAACTTTTCACTGTCACTATCTTCACTCTTTTTGCCCCATTAGAAGTAAAGAGAACAGGATATTGGAACAAGAAAAGAAAGAAAGGGAGGGAGGGAGAGAAGGAGAGAGGGAAGAAAGAAAAAAAGAGAGGGAGTGAAGGAGAGGGGGAGAAAAAGAAGGAAAAAGAAAGAAAGAGGGAGGGAGGGAGGAAGGAAGGAAGAGAAGAAAGAAAGAAAGGGAGCGAGAAGGAGAGAGGGAAGAAAGAAAGAAAGGAGGGAGGGAGGAAAGGAAAAAGGAAGGAAGGAAGGAAAGAAAGACTCTAAACCCAGCATTAAGAACATTTTCAGTCAAGTGTGGTGGCTCACACATAATCCCAGCTACTTAAGAGGTAGATTTGTAAGATCAAGGTTTGAGGTCCATCTGGCCAAAAAGTTTGAGAGAACCCACCTCAACCAATAAAAGCTAAGTATAGTGACATGCATCTGTCATCCCAGCTACACAGGAAGAGTAAATAGGAGGATCATGGTCCAGAACAGCCGGAGAATAAAGCAAGACCTTATCTCAAAAATAACCAGCTGTACTAGTGGCTCCTACCTGCAATCCTAGCTACATAGGAGGCTGAGATCGGGAGGATTGAGGTTCCAGGCCAGCCCAGGGAAATAGTTCACAATAACAACCCCAAAATAACCCGAACAAAATGGACTGGAGGTGTGGATCAAGCAGTAGAACACCTGCTTTGCAAGCATGAAGCTCTGAGTTCAAAACCCAGTACCGCCAGAGAGAGAACATTTTCAAAATAGTCACACATTACCTTCACATAGAACCAGTTGAAATGAGAGGACTTCTCTGGCATAGAGGAGATGGCGTAAGAAGAAACAATGATGCAGAGCAGATACTTGTCCCTCTCCACAGGCAGGTGTGGAGATGGCAGAAGCACAGACAAGCTGAGTGAGGAGCAGACTTTTGAGGTCACCAAACCGCAGAATCAATCACTGGGCTGCAAATCCCAAACCTCTGACACCTAATCCTCATCATTCTTCACTTGGTTACTGCAGAACAACTTCTATGAATGCATTTCCAGGTCTATGAAGTCTTTTAACATTGGAGGTCATGAGGAACCATCCAGAGGCAACTTCTAGCACCCTGCAGCCTCAACAGAGACTTCAGGTTGTTCTATACATGAGATATTGACAAATGATTTAATTTTCCTTTTTTCAAAGGAAAAATTCAAATCCCAAAATGTACTTGTAGTCATCTAGAAAAAAAATTGTTATGCAGAAAAAAAGATGATTAATAGTTTTGACACTAATAAAGCTTTTTCTTCCCAAGCATTCTCCAAGAAGTTTAACTTCATTAGCTAATCACCTTCTACTGTAAAAACTAGTCATTGCTATTATTTATCTTATTTTTAGGAAAGGAAAAATTTAAATGAAGCAAGAATAAGTGACACATTTTGGCATTTTTCCACAGCATTTAACTTGCCAGGAAAAAGATCAGGGAGCACTTCTACTTGTAAGTACTAATTCCTTTTAGAAGATCCTGGCTAGATATGGATTTCTTTCTTCTCCCTTCTAATAAATATTAGTCTGCCCTTCTAATAAATAGTAATAGAATTAACTTGGAAAGGCTCAACTTTCCAGGTATTTTCAGTGTCTTCCTCAGTATTATCTGGGATACTAAGAAAGAGGAGGATCCTGGGCCCATTGCTATCAATCAATTCTCTATCACACTCACACACCACACACCCACATACACACACAGAGTCTGTGTGTAATGCATATATGCCATCTTAACCCTGACTCACTAGTAACATTTATGGACATATATGGGATAGATTAGAAGTTCACTGAGTTCATAGTTGATAATCAAGCAACCCAAAAGTAATTCTAAGTCCAGGAGTTCAGATATTTACTCAAAATAACAAATTCAAAACCACCTCAAAACTGCAAAAGAATGGACGGAAATGACTACAGACATTTTCAAAAGTGAAGTAGAAGAGTGAGAGGTATGCAAGATTGCAAAATGGAGAGGAAAGGTAGCTTCATTGTCATTATCACTTTCCTGCCAAGCAGGGCTGCCATTGAAGTCATCTAACTGTGGTGCCTGAAAACTTTTGAAATTCAGCTTTGGGAAGACATATGACACTAAAAGGAGGTTCCCTATAGTAAGGTTTGAGGGTCTCATCAAAAAATGCCTCAAAATAGAATACTATTAACACACTGATTACAAATGCTTAACAAAGGAAGTTGTAAATTCTGCAGATTCTTGGAACATACATTATTCAAAAGAAAGAACTAATGAAGTGTCATAGAATCACAGATTCCTGGGACATGTGTTAGAGATGTGGACCTTTATTCCATTCAACAAGGCCTTGCACCCTTTAGTTGAAAGTTACTCGTGTCTAGAAGGCCATCTTATATTTTTAATGCTAACTTAAAAGAAAAAAAATCTATATTGGTCCAAAATCTTCTTCCATGTAATTTGTATCTAGTGATCCTAGAATTTCTGGAATGGTGATAAGACTCCTTGACAAGAATTGAAAAATGAAGACTGTTACCAGGCCCTCTTCATGCCTGTTCTCCAAACTAAGTATTTTTAATTGACATCATAGCTTCCAGATCTCTCAAAACCCAGAGGCTGTTTTGGCATCAAACTTTACCGTGCCTAAGACTCATCTGGAATCTTTGTGGAATATGAAGACTGCTAGCCCCATACCTCCAACCTCTATGTTCTAACTTTCAGAATATCTGGGATGGGCCATTAACCAGAAAGTTTAAGTCTCCCTTCCTGATTCAGGTGAACTAAAGACCCACAATGTGTTACTGTTTGAATTTGCAATGTTCCAAGAAGTCTCACATGTTGATGGTTTAGTTTCCAATGCAACAATGTTCAGAAGTGGAGCTTTTGAGAAGTGACTGGATCATTATATAGTCAGAATCCATGATGAAGGCATAATTTGATGGCATATGGGAACTGGGAGGTGGGGCCTGGTTGGAAGAAGTAGACCACTGGAGGTATGCCTTTGAAGGCTAATTCTGTCCCCATATTCTTCCTCCCTCTGTTCCTACTCTCTGCTTCCTGGCAGCTATGAGGGCAACAATCCTGCTCCACCATGATACTCTGCTTCACCACAGGCCAGAAATAATGGAGCCAGATGACTATGGATTAAAATCTCTGAATTCATGAGGTAAAATAAACCCTTCTTCCCTTAAACTGTTTCTCTCTGGTATTTTGTCACAGCAATGGAAAAACCAATTAATACACCATTTCAGTATATTTTTACAATAATTAAATGTACTATAACAAACTGGGTCTAGAACTTCAAACTTCATCCTATTAATTCAGGGCTAGTGAGACCAGGGTCAAAAAGAATCTGAGCACACATGACTATTTCTAAAGTCCCACCTCTTTTTGTCAACCCTTTAAGAGTTTTAGCTGACAGCTAAATAAAACAGAACCATAAAATAGGTGACTTCTTCAAATCATTCCTATTTGTACATGATATGATCTTAAACCTGAAAGACCTTAAAAACCACCAAAAACATCTAAAACTCATAAATACATTCTGCAAAGTACCTTGGATACAAAATCAATACATAAAAAGCAGTAGTAGTTCTACTACTACCATCAATAATAAATAGCCTGAGAAAGAAATCAGGAAAAGAATGTCATTCATAACAGCACCAAAAAATTAAAATACCTAGGAATAAATTTAATAAAGGAAGTAAAAGACCTATACAATGAAAATTATAAAACACTGAAGGAAAAAAATCACAGAAAATATTAGAAGATGGAAAGATATCCCATCCCCATGGATTGGCAGAATCGATATTATAAAAATTGCTACAGTACTGAAATCAATCTATGTGTAGATGCAAAGCAATCCCCATCAAAATTCTAATGATATTCTTCAAATAGATAGAAAAATCAATCCTAAAATTCATATGGAAACACAAAAAATCTTGAATAATAAAAAAAAAATCCTAAACAAAAAGTACAATATTGGAGGTATCATAATACCTGACTTTAAACTACAGAATCATAGTAATAAAAAACAGCACAGTACTAGCACAAAAACAAACATGAAGACCAATGGAATAGAAGACCCAACACAAACCCACACAGCTATAGTCATTTGATTTTTGACAAAAGAGCCCAAAACATCTGTTGGAGAAAAGATAGCAACAAATGATGCTAGGATAACTGAATACCTACCTTGAGAAAATTGAAATCCCAGTCTCTCACCTTGTACCAGCATCAATTCAAAGTGGATCAAAGATCTTAGTGTAAGATCTGCAATGGTGAAACTACTGTAGGAAAGAATAGGGAAGACCCTGGAACATAGAGGAAGAGGTAATAACCTTCTGAATAGAATGCCAAGAGCTCAGCAATTAAGAGAAAGGACTGACAAGTGGGACTACATCAAACTAAGAAGCTTCTGCACAGCAAAGAAAACTGTGACTAGACTGAAGAGACAGCCCACAGAAGGGGAAAAAATCTTTGCCAGCTATACATCTGACAAGGGATTAATAACCACAATATACAGAGAGCTCAAAAAACTGATCCTACAAAGAGTCAACAACCTGTTGAATAAATGTGCAAATGAACTGAACATAAAATTTTCAAAAGAAAAAATACAAATGGCCAATAAATACATAAAGACATGCTCAACATCCTTGGCCAAAAATGAAACGCATCTCATTCCAGTCAGAATGGCTATCATCAATAACAAAAACAACAACAAATGCTGATGAGAATGCAAGAAAAAAAGAAACCCTTATCCACTGTTGTGGGAATGTAAACTAGTGCAACTGCTATGGAAATCAGCATGGAGGCTCCTCAAAAACTAAAAGTAGATTTACTATACATTCCAGTGATACCACTCTTGGGCATATACCCAAAGGAATGTAAGCCAGGATACCACAGAGCCATTTGCACACCCATGTTTATTTCAGCCCTATTCACAGTAGCCATGCTTTTGAAACAGCCCAGATGTCCTACAACTGATGAATGGATTAAGAAAATTTGGCTATATAGAGAATGGAGTATTATTCAGACACAAAGAAGAATGAAATTATGTCATTTGCAGGTAAATGGATGGAACTGGAGACCATCATGTTAAGCAAAGTAAGCCAGGCTCAGAAGGACAAAGGTCACACGTTTTCCCTCATATGCGGACGTTAGACCTAAAAGATAATTGTACATATAAATATATACATGATCTTATATACATACACACAGAGACAGATCAGATAGATAGATGGATGGATGGATGGATACGTAGAATATGATTGTAGTGGTGGGTGAGTCTAAGAGTACTAAGGGAGGCAGGAGAGGAAAAGAGAATGATAGAGAGTGAATAATATTGAAATACATTGCATTTGTGTATGAAAATAGTATAATAAAATGCACTGAAAGCTGTTTAATAATAGAGGAGCAGAGTGATAGAGAAAGAGTAAATTATAGAGTTAATCTGATTAAAGCACATATATACATGTGTGAAATATCAAGGTGAACTCCCCTTGAACATCAATATACACTTTAAAAAATAAGGTACAAGATGGTAAAACAGGTCCTACCCAGGAGAGGGTATCAGTGGGAAGGAGAAAAGTAAATGGAGAGGGTGAAGGAGGATGAATGTGGTTGATATATTTTGTACACACATATGAAACCAGAACAATAAAATCTGTTGAAATTGTTCTAAGAAGGGGGAGGGGAGATAAGGGAGAATGATGGAGAGGTGAATCTAAGATACAGTATAAGCACATATGCAAATGCCCCAATGAAATCCCCCTGTACAACTAATATAGGCTAATAAAAATAGATAAATAAAAGAAATGGGTGACTTCTTTGCTTCACATGGAAACATCTGATCTACATTTTATTTCACTATTAACTTACATTGAATCTGAGATAAATGAAATATGTGAATCTCAATACATCAAATGCAATCAGTGCTTCTAAGTATAAAATAAGCTTAAACCCAGAGTTTTCCATCTGTTTCATGGGACTATGTTTTTCAATGTAGTATAAATACCTAAACCATGCATATATTCCTGACTTCTTTCCAAGCAGAAAAGTACCTGGGAAGACAATAAGCTGAGACTAAACTTTAATGCTATTTGAGACAATCAGATTTATTTTATCAATTCTGTTCTCTGGCACATTAACTCTGAGATCTAAGTATGTTTTATATATTACACAAATCAGAATGGTAGAAGTTATGTTTGGATTGTTATTGTGATAGAAGCAAATGTAACTCAAAAACAACAACCCTTTGAGTCCTAACTCTGGCCCAAAACTGCATGGGAAGTCCTTACAGTCTGGGAATAATCTTACATGTTGTTTTCTTTTTAGTTGAGATTTTCTGTACTATTATAGTCTTCTGGAAAATATTATTTTAAAACTTAAACATTTTATATTCATGTTCTTACTTTGTTTTTCAATATTCAGGATTGAACCTCAAGCATGCTAGGCAAGCAGTATTCCACTGAGGTACCCACTAAGTCCTACGTGTTTTCTACCTTTTCTTGACAGTAGTGGGGTTTGAACTCATGGCATCATGCTTGCTAGACAGGTACTCTACCACTTGAGCCACATCTAGCCCATGATTTTTGTGTTTGATCAGAGCTCACTCTCAATATTCTCTAAAACTCCCAGTGTCACAGGTTCTGCAGACAAGTATAAGATCCTCATCTGGAAAAAGCAAGGGTCAGAAGAGACTGACCAAATGGCAAGAAGCAGTGTCCTATTCAGCAAAATAATGATGTAGAAGTAGAAACTACAGGTACAGGGATGAGTTAGAAATAAAGTGTGAACAAGGTCAGATTGCTAAGGTGTTACTACTGCCCACCTCTGCTTATCAGCAATATTCCAGCCAGATATCTGATGTACCAATAGGGCTGTGGCCTCCCCATGAGCAAGGATGTGCATCCATATCACACTTCAGTTGTCCCTGGTACAGGCAAAGAAATTTTGAAGGAAACTAGTTCAAGAGTCAGATTGATTCAGAATGTTTCCAAAAGAACATTTAGGAAAATAAAACAGAAAATCCTGATTGTTAGTATTTGTTTGCTTTTAACTTTAAATGATTATAGTGTAACATGAAGTTGTAACTGTCAGCCAGTTTCCTCCATTGGTAACAATTTATAAAACAATAGAACAACATCAAAATCAAGAAAGTGACATTGGTATAGTCCACAAACCTTATTCAAACTTTTTATACACTCTTTTGTATATTTTCTCTATGTGTGTAGACACAAACACATACATGCACAAATATATATTTCTATGAAATTTTATCAAATGTGCAGATTTATGTGTATTTTCAAGCTTTATATCTAACTAATATAGTGATTTCTTTTTTAAATCTCTCCATATTGTTAACTTTATTGAATTAGCATTATAGTGACATTCAATTTCATTATTAATCAAATAAATCCCATTTTAAATTATAGAATATTTTTAAATCAGCAAAGAATTCTAAATGATAATATATGACTTTACAGTATAGGAAGTCTGACATTCTTACACACTTCATTTAAGAGTCAAAATCAGTATTACCTTTCTAGAAACAAATATTTACTATGGCTCTTTAAATTTTTCATAACTTCTGTCCTAATAACTCTCTAGAAGTTCTGTATAAAAATAATCAGAGAATTGGAAGAATATTATGAAAAATACATTCACTTACAGTATGTGTACTAGTGAAAAATAGAAAATAGCCTTAATGTCAAAAAACAAAGGATTAGTTGAATAAATCAAGGTCTATTGAAGTAATAATCTGTGATACGATAATTAAAAGTGGTGGTTTAAGGAACTTATTAAGAAGATCCTCACAATAAAATATGAAGTAAAAATGGCAGTTGAAGCTCAGTTCACTTTTGTATTGTGAACATATATAATTGAAAAGCTCTGTTTTCTGCTCTGGGAAGAAGAAATGTACTTTCCTCTAATCTTTTTGCTAAATGCAACGAAACACCTCAGTGAGTATAAGGAAAGCAAACATAAGAATACTCAGAAAGAAGCACAAAAGAAAGTAGACCAGCGAGGGCCCTCAAGACCCATGGAATGACATGGTGGTGGATTCCTTGTATTTTCTGTTTGCCTCACATATTCCAGACTTGGAGTTAAGAAGATAACCACCAAGTAAACACCAAGTGCAGATTCAAGAGAGAGAGAGATACATCAAAAGCATTTTCTCTCTAACTAAAGGACAAGGGAAGGGGTAGCCATGCAAAAGAGAAAACTTTTCAACAATAACTGTTCCATTTCAGCCAAACATCCTAGACAAAAAAACAAAAAATCCATACCAACATCTTCTAAGCAGGAAGCCAAGACTTCCATCCTCACCAGGCTATAATAATGCACACAACCTCCTGCCAGAGTTATGTTGGAGCAAAATAAGTAGAGAGGCTAGATTTTCACCACCCCAGCGGCTGTAATGAACCCCCTGTATTTTCCACTGGTGTGGTGTTCAACTGATAAATCAGGATTTTGACCAGGACCCAGTAGTTATGAGACCGCTCTTCCCTCATGGTAGCAGTAGGGACTATAAGAGGAATAATGAGCTACTCCTACCCTGAAACCAGGCAGGTATCAATAGAAGCCTGCGGGGGAGCCAGAATTCCCTCTCCTGAGAAGTCACAATAAGGAGCTCCCTTCTTTAATGTCAATGGATACCAAGTGGGAACCTGGACTCCACCCCAACTTGGCAAGAGAGAGGCTCTGCCTCCCATCTGTTTCACAGCAGTGTTTCAGGAAGAAAACTAATGCAGAATGTTTAAATACAACCCATAGTCTTATAACATACCACCCCAAATATCCAGATTTTGATTAAAAAAAAAAACCACCTGTCATGCCAAGAAACAGGGAGATCTCAAACTGAATAAAAAGGTAATTGATAGATGCCAACACCAACATGACAGTGGTGACAGAATTATTTGACAAATGCATCAGTCATAAAAGGCATCAATCATAAAAAATGCTTCAATGAACAATACAAAGTCCACTTGAAATAAATGAAAAAATTTTAAAGTTTCAGCAAAGAAGTACAAAGCCTAAAGAAAATGAATAGAATATTAGAACTGAAAATATAAATAACTAAAAATGTATAACTCAGTGGATGGGATCAACAGCAAAATGGAAGGGAAAGAAGAAAAAACTTAGTGAAATGTAAAATAGAACAGTAGAAATTAACCAATCTGAACAACCAGAAATATGTGTACACACACACACACACACACAAAATAAGCACAGCCTCAAAAACCTGAAGAACAAAGAGAAAAGGTCAAATACATCAGAATTCCAAAAAGAGGATAGAAAGGGGCTTGGCTAAAAGGTACTTAAGGGAATAATGGCTGAAAACTTCCAAAATTTGATCAAAAAAGGTATGTGTATACACACACCTGTATACACACACAAATTCAAGAAGCATTTAAAACCCAAACAAGATGCATTCAAAGAAATCCACACCAAAACACTTCATAATAAAATTTCTGAGAACAACAAAAAACTCTTAAAAAGCAGTGAGAGATAAATGATTTATTGTCACTGAAACAAGCAATTTGAATAATAAATTTCTTATCAGAAAACACTGAGACAAAAGAAAACAACTCAACATTTTTCAAGTGTTTAAAGAAAACTATCAACCCAGAATCCTTATCCAGCAAAAATACTCTTCAGGAAGGAAGAGGAAATAAAGACATTTTCAGATAAAAAGAAAGCTAAGAGAATTTTTTGCCAGCAGACCTACCCTCAGAGAATAGCTAAAGGAAGTTTTCTAAACAAAAAGGAAATGAGAAAAGTTGGAATCTTTGAGCAAAAGGAAGGAAGAAAATAAAATGGAAACTAAAAATGTGAATAAATAAAACTGACTTTCCTTCTTCCTTCTGTTTTCTAAATTACATTTAAAGTTTGCAGCAATGATTACAACAGCCTGATATGGTTCCAAATTATGTAGAAGAAACAATTAAGACAATTCTATTAGAAATGGAGGAGGATAAAGGAATGTAAAGATAGGTAAAGCATCCCTACTTGAACAAGTACAAGGACAACCAATAATAATAAGTTAGATACATATATTAGAGCAACCACACATACAAAAGACATTGAAAAATCAAAATAGAATCCAAACATGTTCAAGGAACCCATAGAAAAGTGGAGGGGAAACAGAGAGATAAAAGGCAGAGAACTAATAGAAAAAATGGCAAAGTAAGCCCTAATCTATCAGTAATCATATTAAATGTAAATGGTCTAAATATAATAATTGGAAGGTAAGGATTGGCAGAGTAGATTAAAAATTATGATGAACATGTATGTTGTCTATAAGAAATTCACCTTAAATACAGCAATAAATGCAGGTTGAAAGTAAACAAATGGAAGGATATATGCTATGAAAATATTAACTAAGAGAAAAGATAGGCAGAAGACAGCTGAAATGCCAGCACAGGGTTTATTTGGGAAGAAACCCTGCAAAGGAGAGTATCTAGCCAAAGTCAGAACACTACTGCCACTTATTGACTGGGAACAGGGTGTCAATATTCCTCTATCTACTTCCTGCTGAACTGGTATATCAAAGTCCCTTAAGGTGGAGGGGATATCAACAGGGTCTTCTTGCTTTAGATACTTGTAGCAGAACTGTTGGAGGAACAGAACAGAGTTGATCTGCTTAGGGGTAGAGTCCTGGATGAAAGCCTGGAGCCTCTGGGAAACAAAGTGAGAAAGGGTTTGAAGGAGACAAGTTCCAATAGCAGAATGAGAAAAAAAATAAGGGATCCCAGTGTTGACAGCAAAATGGTGTTTTCGGAAGACCTTGGTTTTTGCATTCCCACATGGAGGAATCCAAGCAGAAGGCATGGGTATAAATGGGGTTTATTAAAAGTTAGGAAAGGAAATACAAAGGGAGCATGGTGGGGCTCAGGTGGAGTCCTCCAGCAGAGAGATCATGCTTTTCTTTTTCAGGTACTTTTAAAACCTACACTAACCCATGGGGAGGGCAGACCCAGGAGATTCCCACCCAGTAATGAATGAGTTGGGAGGGGCATAGGTGGTTCCCAGACAGGTGAGGGTGATCTGGCCATCCCCGGGTAACCTATATGAGCCCCAAACTTTTCCTACTTTTAGCCTGCCTCACCAGCAGAAGGGTTACTCATGGTATACTCTTAGCCCATGAAGGGCACTGTCCCCAGCCGTCCATTGTTTGTTGTCCAAGGTTGGCAGCATGTTCCCGAAGTATCTTAACAGCATCACCAATGACCCTGGACTGGTTGACATAAAAGCAACATTTTTCCTGTAAGAAGCACACTTCTCCCTTTTCAGCAGTTAGGAGGTCAAGAGCCCAACAGTTTTAGAGGACCACTCTTGCCAAGGAATCAAGTTGGTTTTGGAGGGTGGAGATGAACTGACTTAATTCATCTATGGTGTTGTTGGTGAAACTACTTGAGAGTTGTTGAAAGTAGAGCAAGGAAGTAGCTACTCCTGCTGTCCTGGTCCCTAGGGAGGCTGAGATTCCTAGACTAACAAGGAGAGGAATAATCCATATTGCTCTTTTGGCTCAGCCTTTTAGGGTAGGGAGGTTAAAAAGGGGATCTGAACTGATTATTAGGCAGTATGTCTACATAAGGTATATGGTGTATGAAAGTACAGGTGCTGGACCAGTTAGTAGGTAAACAGAGATAGGATGAAGCTCCACATAGGAAAAAGAGCCTTGGTGTGAACAGACAGAAGTCATAAGTGAAAGTTGACAGCCAGGAGAGCATCTCTTTGGCCTTGTCCCAGCCATATTTCCCAAAGGGGAAGTCTTCTTCCAATTTTCAGACTGAGAAAGAGCTGGACAACACAGCCCTTGTGAGAAGTTGGTATTGGGCCACAAGATCAATTCCTATCTTTGGGGTAAGGGAGAAATAGGTTAGGTTGATAAGTGTTTGTAGGGTATGGAAACTGTTAAAGAGAGTAAGGGTAATGTAGGTAAGAGTATCTGAGCATGTTTGGGAACAGCCTAAATGCCACCGCCAGAAGGTGGGGAAGTAGCACAGGCTATTTTGGGAGGAGGGCTGAAAAACATAAGGGTTTAGCCCAATCAACTGCTGATACAGGTAAGTGGAGATAGTCTGAGGATGGACAGAGGGTAAGGGTTTGGTTGCAGAGCCTGCTGGGGACTTTGCCAAAAGGGTAGGCAAAGCTGAGGTTAAAAAAAATAAAACTCACCTGAAGTACAGAGGTGCCTGGAGGGTCAGCATCACCTGGGTGGACATGGCCCTCTAATCCTGACATGGGGTGGATATGAAGGGTGGTTGGGATCAGTTGACCAATTTTGGAAATTAACAAGTTCTTTGTATATACAGTGGGAAAGAGTAGTCACACAGCAGTTAATGACATCAGAGACTCCATCACTACTGGAGGGAGATATGGGTTGAAGCAGGTGAGGGGGTAAAGGTCTGGGAATGAGGCTGTTGAATATGTAATCTGGAGTGTCACAGAGGAGCTGAACCAGTGCTTGAGGTCAGCAGGAAGGGCAATGGAGTATGGGTCTGTGTGGAGATGCAGATGCAGCAATCAGAAGATAAAGAGGTAGTGTTTTTTTATCAGCAGCTTTTGTTTGAGGTTGACAAGCAGGTCCTAACTGGTAGGAAGGACAGCAGAAACAAAAGAAAGCATAAGGTGAAGAAGAAAATCTGAGTTGGGGAAAATTCTTTTTTTTTTTTTCTAATTTTATTATTCATATGTGCATACATGGCTTGGGTCATTTCTCCCCCCTGCCCCCACCCCCTCCCTCTCCCCCCCACCCCCTCAATACCCAGCAGAAACTATTTTGCCCTTATTTCTAATTTTGTTGTAGAGAGAGTATAAGCAATAATAGGAAGGAACAAGGGTTTTTGCTGGTTGAGATAAGGATAACTATACAGGGTATTGACTCACATTGATTTCCTGTGCGTGTGTGTTACCTTCTAGGTTAATTCTTTTTGATCTAACCTTTTCTCTAGTTCCTGGTCCCCTTTTCCTATTGGCCTCAGTTGCTTTTAAGGTATCTGCTTTAGTTTCTCTGCGTTAAGGGGAACAAATGCTAGCTAGTTTTTTAGGTGTCTTACCTATCCTCACACCTCCCTTGTGTGCTCTCGCTTTTATCATGTGCCTGGCCCAAAAGACCAAAAATCGTATGTTCTCCCTCATATGTGGACATTAGATCAAGGGCAAACACAACAATGGGATTGGACTTTGAGCACATGATAAAAGTGGGGAAAATTCTTGAAAGGTTTCCTGGAGCCACAGTTCAAATATGAGAGAGAGGAAGCCAAGGGACTACTATGAGGCAGGGGAAGGGATTCCAGCAGAGGTCCTCTGTAAGGTAGTATAGAAATGACTCAAAGTGAGCTAAGATCAGAGGCATGGATGGGTAAGAAAGTCTCAACAATCCTGGTCAGGCAGAGTGAAGTGGACCCTGTGGGGAGCGAGGAACATTTAGGCATGGGAGGCAATGGGGTGGCTTTGGAGCCTCCATCAGGTTGTCTGGGGGCTGACCGGAGTATACTTTTAGTTGGGTAGGATGGAACCATTGTGGTAGCCCCTTGACCCAGGCCACAGTGGGTGTGGTTAAAATCACTTGGTATAGCCTTTGCCATTTGGGTTTTGGTGGTATTGAGGAATCAACAATCCAAACCCAATCTCCCAGATGTGGGGTGGAAGACTGAGCTGGGAGATCAGAGGAGGATTTAGGAAGATGGGTGTCTGTATATCGTCTATGTTGTTGGGAAAAATGGAGAGTGAGCCAGATGTCCTCCAGGGGAAGCAAGGTGGAGGAGTCATGCATGTGGTGAAAGACAAAAGGATATCAACAGAATAGTTAAAAGAGACTAAGATCTAAGAGCTTTCTGGGAAAGAATCTAAGGCAGGTGAGAGCTACAGGCAAGAGGGAATACCAGGCAAGCTTACATATGAGAGACAGTTTGGTCAATTGCTGTTTTAGAGGACATTGGCCCTTTCTACTTTATTGGAAGATTGGGGCCTATATAATATGTGGAATGTCCATTTGATGCCCAGTGCCTGAGACCTAGTGCCCAGTGCTAGGTAATAGCTGAGATGAAGGCAGGGCCATTGTCTGACTATAAGGTTGAGGGCAGTCCCAATTGAGGGATGATATAAGAGAGGAGAGTCTTCATAATGTCTTTTGCCTTCTCTGTAGAAGTGGGGAATCCTTCAGTGCACCCTGTGAAGGTGTCTACCATAGTGAGGAGCTATTTTTGTTAGTTGGCAGGGGTCATGTGGGTGAAATCAATCTGCCAATCTTGTCCTGGCAGACTGCCTCTGGCTGGTGTGTGGAGAGGGGTAGGGAGCTGACACTTCCCTGGGGAGACACCTGAGAGCAGATAAGGCAAGACTGAGTGATCCGTTTAAGAGCAGCAACTAGACAGGGGGAGGTTAGGTGGGCCTGTAGCAAGTATAGCAGAGGCTTGTATCCTGAGTAAAAGAGATTGTGAAGAAGTGAGAGAACAGAGTATTCTAGAACCCAGGGAATGACCACCTTGTAATCAAGAAAGAACCAGCCATTGGTTTGGGTACCCCACTCCCTCCCTATCCCAACCCCTCTCACCCCAGGTGAGGGCAGCATGTTCAGCTGATGTATAGTGGGGGTGAAGGTAGGAAAGATGAGGAGCATGGTGGTAAGGGGTAATCCTCCTGAGGGGGATGTCGGGTAATGAAGCACTCCAGGTAGCAGTCTTAGTTGCAACATCTCCCTGAAATTTACTTAGGGAGATGAAATCTGTGGATCTCTGGTGGCCCTTATGATGAATAATGACTACTCACCTAAACAATTTGAGAGCTTCTAGTAATTGGTGGATCTGGGAACCAATTCCCAAGGCCTCAGGGGGTTTCCTTGAGGAAGCCCCTTTCCTGCCCAATGAAAGCATGGGAATGTACAATATAATAGGCATATTCTGAGTCTGCATACAAATTAATCTCTGTCTTTAGCTAGAATTAATGCTCCAGTAAGGGTGGTCAGTTCTGCCTGGTGGGATGTGAAATGTGGGGGAAGGGCCATAGCTTCTAGTGGCTTTGGTAACTGGCATATCCTGCTGCCAGTTGAGGGTCTTTAAAGGAACTGCCATCTATAAACTAGGAGGGGCATTCTGTAGAGCAGTTAGGGAGAGGTAGGTATATGTCGTAGGAGGAGATTCTATGAGGTCTAGGCATGAATAGGTAGGTGGTTGGAGCTCCTCCTCAGTTGTGGGGTCTGGGAGAAGAGAGGCAGGATTAAGGGCCCTACAGCACTGAAAGTAGCTGAGGAGATTCAAGACAAAGAGTGCAGGGAGCTTCTGTAAACCTGTAGGGGGAAGAATCAAGAGAGCTCAATGGCTAGTAAGTTGTTGGAGGTTGTGGGTAGATAGGATGGTTATTTGTTGGTTTAGTGCAAATTTTGTGCTTCAGATGTTAAAAGGGCTCTGTCCCCAGGGAACTTAGGCAAGGAGACCATTCTTGTATGACTGGTCTAATGGTTAAGATAGGTAAGTGACGGGTCAGGGTATGTGGCCATAATCCTGAGACAGAAGGCAAGAATGATATTATGGTTTGTGTGTAGGTATAGGCTAAAAGGCCAGGAATAGTCTTGGAGTCCAAGTGCTGGAGCCCTCAACAAAGCCTCCTTAAGTTCAGTGAAGAGGGCCTTAATTGGCTTTGAAGGGTCTAGGGGCTTCTCGAGGGCATCCTGTGTTGATGCTGTGTATAGAGGCTTGGCAAGGAGGCCAAAATAGGGAATCCACAAACGGATTTAGCTAGCCAGACCCAGAAAGGACAGAAGGTCCCTTTTTGTGTTGGGGCATGGTAAATCCCAGATAATTTGTTTACAGGACTGTGAGATGGCAAGTGTGGATAATGGTGAGATCCAGGTAAGTGACTTGCGAGGCTGTTATTTGGGCCTTTGAGGGGAGTGACTCTTATCTCCCTTGCTACACAATAAATTGAAGAATTGAGTGGTATGATTAGGGACAGGTCCAAGGTGGGGCTACAGAGGAGCAGATCATCTACATATTGCAAAAGTTTGCATGGAGAGAGTGAGTTGAGGTCAATGGCCAAGGCCTGGCCAAACAGGTAGGAGCTGTCTCAAAGCCCTGAGAAAGGACTGTTTATGTTAGTTGGGTAGAAGTGTGGGGGTTAGGGTCTGTCCATGTGTTGGGAAACAGATCCTGGCTAAAGGGATCTAGAGGAATAGTGAAGAAAGCATCATTGAGGTCCAACACAGAGAAATGAATGGTAGAGGGTGGAATATGGGTGAGAAGTGTGCAGGGGTTTGAGACAATGAGGTGTATGAGGACTACGGCCTGGTTGATGAAGTAGAAATCGTGGACCAAGTGGAAGTTATTGGGTTCCTTTTTTACTGTTAAGATGGGAGTATTATGTGAGGAGTTGGTGGGCCTGAGGACCCTGCCCAGAGAAGATTATAGATGATGGGTTTTAAGTCTTGAAGTCCTTATATTCCCAAGAAATGTTGAGTTTATCAGATGTATAGGCCAGGGGTCTTGAGGACTATTTTTATAGGAGTGTGGTGGGTAGCAACTATGGAGAGGGAGGTAACCCATACTTGAAGATTGACAAGAGGGTGTCAGGATGCAGGGTCAGTGGGGAGTGGGTCTGTCAATTTGGGACAGCATATGGGCAGCAGAGGGCCAGGAGTGTTTGTGTAGGACTATTAAAATTTAGGAAAGCATTAAATTTGAGGAGAATGTCCCTGCAAAGAAGCAGAGTGAGACATTGAGGGAATATCAAAAAGGAGTGTGAAAACAGGATGTCAAACAGAGTACACAAAAGGAGGTCTGAACAGAGAAGAGTAAAGAGCTTGCCATTAACCCCCACAATAGCAAGGGAAGAAGGGGTAAGGGTTCAGAAAATTCAGGTGACAACAAATAAGTAGTTCCTGTATTGATAAAGAAAGAGACCTGACTACCCAATATTGACAAGAGTTACCTGGGTTCTGAGGCAGTGATGACTGTGTTGGGGGCAGTGGCTCCCAGGTCCCATCAATCTTCTGTTACCAGGCCTAGACGGTCTGCCAATCCTGAGTTGGGAGTAGGTGACTGGTAAGCACTGGCTGTCTTTGGGTTGGAGGATGGAGCCTGCTGTAGACAATCTAATTTCCAGTGTCCTCTTTAACTGCATAAAGGGCAAGATTCTGGCAGTGGGGTTAGGGCAGGCTCTTGACCAGTGGCCAGGCTGGCCACATTTGAAACAGGACCCCCAGAGAGCCTCTGCCCCTTATTGGTGTAAGTACCGGATAAGTTACATGGGCCTTTTGGAACCCCTTTTGCTGATCTCTCCTGAGCTTTTGGGTTTTCTGTTCTTCTTCTCTTTTTTTATTAATCTTTTTAAATTATTCATTTATTCATATGTGCATACACTGTTTGGGTCATTGTTCCCCCTGCCCCCGACCCCTTCCCCCCCCCCCGCCACACTTCCAGGCAGAATCTGTTCTGCACTTATCTCTACTTTTGTTGAAGAAAAGACATAAGCATAATAAGGAAGACAAAACGTTTTTGCTAGTTGAGTTAAGGATAGCTATACAGAGAGATTCCTAGCATTGCTTTCATGTACACATGTGTTACAACCCATGTTGATTCAACTCTAACTGATCTTTACCCTGGTTACTGATCCCCTTCTCATGCTAACCTCTGTCACTTTAAGGATTCTGTATTAGTTCCTCTGGAGTGGGGACATCAAACGATTTCATGTTTTGGGTTTTCTACCTATTCCTGTATCTCCCGCATGTGCTCTTCCCTTGTCATGTGATCCAAGTCCAACAACATTGCTGCATTTGCCCTAGATCTAAAGTCCGCATATGAGGGAGAACATATGATTTTTGGTCTTCTGAGCCTGGCTGACCTCGCTCAGAATGATGTTCTCCAGTTCCATCCATTTACCTGCAAGTGATAAGATTTCATTTTTTTTCATGGCTGAGTAAAATTCCATTGTGTATAAGAACCACATTTTCTTGATTCATTCATCAGTAGTGGGGCATCTTGGTTGTTTCCACAACTTGGCAATTGTAAATAGTGCTGCAATAAACATGTGTGTGCAGGTGCCTCTGGAGTAACCTGTGTTGCATTCCTTTGGGTATATCCCCAGGAGTGGGATTGCTGGATCATATGGCAGGTCTATGTTTAGATTTTTAAGAAGCCTCCAAATTTTTTTCAGAGTGTTTGCACCAGCTTGCATTCCCACCAACAGTGTACCAGAGTTCTTTTTTCTCCACATCCTTGCCAACACAAGGATGTGTTAGTGTGGTTTTGATTTGCATTTCCTTTATAGCTAGAGATGGTGAGCATTTTTTCATGTGTTTTTTGGCCATTTGAATTTCTTCTTTTGAGAAAGTTCTGTTTAGTTCAGTTGCCCATTACTTAATTGGTTCATTGATTTTAGGAGAGTTTAACTTCTTAAGTTCCCTGTATATTCTGGTTATCAGTCCCTTGTCTGATGTATAGCTGGTGAATATTTTCTCCCACTCTGTGGGTGGTCTCTTCAGTTTAGAGACCATTTCTTTTGTTGTGCAGAAGCTTTTTAATTTTGTGGAGTCCCATTTGTCAATTCTTTCTCTTAGTTGCTGGGCTGCTGGAGTTCTATTGAGGAAGTCTTTGCCTATACCTATTAGTTCCAGAGTGTTTCCTGCTCCTTTCTGTAGTAACTTCAGAGTTTCAGGTCTGATATTTAGGTTCTTGATCCATTTTGAGTTCATACTAGCACAAGGTGATAGACATGGATCTAGTTTCAGTTTCTTGCACTTTTCCCAGAAACATTTGTTGAAGAGGCTATCTTTTCTTCATCTTATATTTTTGACACCTTTGTCAAAAATGAGGTGGGTATACTTGTATCGATTCATATCTGGGTCCTCTGTTCTGTTCCACTGGTCTTCATGTCTGTTTTTGTGCCAGTTCCATGCTGTTTTTATTGCTATTGCTTTGTAATATAGTTTGAAGTCAGGTATTGTGATACCTCCAGCATTGCTATTTTTGCTGAGTATTGCCTTGGCTATTCATGGTCTTCTGCATTTCCAAATGAACTTTAGGGTAGATTTTTCAATCTCTGTGATGAAAGTCATTGGGATTTTGATGGGAATGCATTTAACATGTAGATTGCTTTGGGTAGTAGAGCCATTTTTACTATGTTGATTCTATCAATCCATGAGTATGGGAGATCTTTTCATCCTCTGTAGTCTTCCTCAATCTCTTTCTTCAGGAGTTTGTAATTCTCATTGTAGAGGTCATTCACATCCTTTGTTAAGTTTACTTCTAGATATTTGATTTTTTTTTAGGCTATTGTGAATGGAATTTTTTCCATATATACCTTCTCAGTTTGTTCATTGTTGGTGTATAGAAAAGCTAATGATTTTTATAAGTTTATTTTGTATCCTGCCACCTTGCTGTAGCTGTTTATGGTGTCTAAGAGTTTTTGGGTAGAGTTTTTTCGGTCTTTAAAGTATAGGATCATATCATCTTCAAATAAGGATAATTTGACGGTTTCTTTACCTATTTGTATTCCTTTTATTTCTTCTTCTTGCCTAATTGCTCTGGCTAGAAATTCCAGTACTATGTTGAATAGGAGTGGGGATAAGGGGCACTCTGTCTCGTTCCTGATTTTAGGGGAAATGGTTTCAGTTTTTCACCATTAAGTATGATGTTGGCTGTAGGTTTGTCATATATAGCCTTTACAATGTTGAGGTACATTCCTTCTATTCCTAGTTTTCTTAGAGCTTTTATCATGAAATGGTGATGGATCTGGTCAAAGTCTTTTTCTGCATCTATTGAGATGATCAAGTGGTTTTTGTCTTTGCTTCTATTGATGTGCTGTATTACATTTATAGATTTGCATATGTTGAACCACCTCTCCATCCCTGGGATGAAGCCAACTTGGTCATGGTGTATGATCTTTCTGATGTGTTGTTGGATTTGATTTGCCATTAATTTAGTGAGGATTTTTACATTGATATTCATTAAGGAAATTGGCCTGTAGTTCTCCTTTTTGGAGGTGTCTTTGTCTGATTTGGGATTAAAATAATATTGGCTTCATAAAATGAGTTAGGCAGTGTTCCTTCCCTTTCTATTTCATGGAACAGTTTAAGGAGGGTTGGTATTAGTTCTTCTTTAAACGTCTGATAGAATTCAGCAGTGAATCCATCATGTCCTGAACTTTTCGTTTTGTGAGACTCTTGATTGCTGCTTCAATTTCTTTTTGTGTTATAGATCTATTCGGGTGATTAATATCCTCTTGGTTCTGTTTTGGGTGGTTGTAAGTTTCTAGAAATCTATCCATTTCTTCAAATTTTTCAAATGTATTAGAGTATAGAGTATAGGTTCTCAAAGTAGTCTCTGATTATTTCCTGGATTTCTGTGGTGTTTGTTGTTATCTCCCCTTTTGCATTTCTGATTTTACTGGTTTGGGTTTTTTCTCTCCTCATTTTAGTCAGGTTTGCCAGAGGTCTCTCAATCTTATTTACTTTTTCAAAGAACCAGCTTTTTGTTTCATTGATTCTTTGTATGGTTTTTTGTTGTTGTTGTTTCTATTTCATTGATTTCAGCCCTTATTTTAATTATCTTTCCTTCTGCTTGTTTGGGGATTTGCTTGTTCTTGTTTTTCTAGGAGTTTGAGATGTAGCATTAGGTCATTGATTTGAGATCTTTCTGACCTTTTAATATATGCATTCATGGCTATATACTTTCCTCTTAGGACTGCATTTGCTGTGTCCTATAGGTTCTAGTAGGTCATGCTTTCATTTTCATTAACTTCCAGGAATCTTTTAATTTCCTCTTTTATTTCATCAATGATCCATTTATCATTGAGCAATGTGTTGTTCACACAAAAACTGCTGTTTTTGTTGTTGATTTCTAGTTTTAATGCATTGTGGTCAAATAGAATGCATGGGATTATTTCTATTTTCTTATATTTGCTGAGGCTTGCTTTGTGCCCTAAGATATGATCAATTTTGGAGAAGGTTCCATGAGATGCTGAGAAGAATGTATATTGTGCAGAAGTTGGGTGAAATATTCTGTAGACATCAGCTAGGTCCATTTGATCTATGGTGTGATTTAGTTCTAGAATTTCTTTATTGATTTTTTTTTTGAATGACCTATCTATTGGTGATAGGTCAATAATACTCTGAAGGACCTAAAAACATATATGGACTCCAACAGAGTGGACCTATATGTTTTTAGGTCCTTCAGAGTATTATTGATGAAATTGGGTATTGCATTGATACTGGGTGCATATAGGTTGATAATTGTTATTTACTTTTGGTGTATTTCCTCTTTTATTAGTATGGAGTGTCCTTCTTTATCTCGTTTGATCAAAGTAGGTTTGAAGTGTACTTTGTCCGAGATAAGTATTGCTACCGCTGCCTGTTTTTGGGGACCATTGGCTTGGTAAAATTTCTTCCAGCTTTTCACTCTCAGCCAGTGCTCATTTCTGTCAATGAGATGGGTCTCCTGTAGGTAGCAGATTGTTGGATCTTCCTTTTTAATCCAGTTTGCCAGTCAGTGTCTTTTGACAGGGGAATTTAGTCCATTAACATTCAGTATTAGTACTGATAAATTCGTGGTGATCCCTGTCATGTAGTTGTCTTTGTTGACTACGGGTTTGATTATCTGTAGCTGAATCAATGTTACTCTCTACTTTCTTGCCTTTTCTTCTCCTGTGGTTTGGTACTGCCTGCCCTTTCATGGTTTTGTTTGCTTTCACTTTCTGTGTGCAGAATTCCTTGGAGAATCTTTTGTAGTGGTGGCTTGGTGGTCATATATTGTTTTAGTTTCTGCTTATCATGGAAGACTTTTATTGTTCCATCTGTTTTGAATGATAGTTTTGCTGGGTAGATTATCCTAGGATTGAAGTTATTTTCATTCAGTGCTTAGAAAACCTCACTTCATGCTTTTCTTGCTTTTAAGGTTTCCATTGAGAAATCTGGTATGATTTTGATGGGTTTGCCTTTGTATGTTATTTCTTTTTTCTCTCTTACAGCTGTCAATATTCTTTCTCTAGTCTCTGTGCTTGTTGTTTTAATGATAATATGTCATGGGGTAGTTTTGTTTTGGTCAGGTCTGTTCAGTGTTCTGAAGGCTCCCTGTACCTCCATGGACATAGTTTTCACTAGATTTGGGAAATTTTCTGTTATTTTGTTGAATATATTATGCATTTCTTTTGATTGCACCTCTTCTCCTTCTTCAATGCCCATGATTCTCAGGTTTGGTCTTTTGCTGGAGTCAGTGAGTTCTTGTATTTTCTTTTCACAGGTCTTGAGTTGTTTAACTGATAGTTCTTCAGTTTTTTCTTTAATTGCCTTTTCATCTTCAGTTTCTGAGATTCTGTCTTCTGTTTGTTCTATTCTGCTGGAATGGCCTTCCATTTTGTTTTGTATTTCTGTTTCATTCTTTTTTCTGAGGTTTTCCATATTTTGGGTTACTTCCTCTTTAATATTGTCAATATTTGCCCTTAATTCGCTTATCTCTCTGTTTATGGTGTTCTCTGTTTCAGTTTGGTGTTTATTTAGAGCTCCTATGATTTCATTTATTTGTTTCTTTGTTTTCTCACATTCTTTATTTTTATTGTCTTGGAATTTCTTGAGTGCCTTCTGTATGTTTTAGTTGACCATGTCTAGTAACATCTCTACAAAATTCTCACTAATTACTTGTAGGATTTCTTCTTTCAGATCGTTCTTGTGGGCTTCATTGGGTTCCTTGGTATAGCTTATCTTTGTTTTATTGGAGTCTGAATCTGGGTATCTGTTTTCTTCATTTCACTCTAAATCCCGTACTACTTTATTTTTGGAGGGAGAATGGTTTCCATCTCTTTTTTCTTCTTCCCATATTTCCACTAGGTACCGTTTCTGTCCCTGGACTTTGTGTAATTTAGTATTAGCTGGGTTACAATAGTAATACTAACAAAACCAAGAGAGAAAGAGAAAGAGAAGGAAAGATAAAAGAAAGAAAGAAGAGAAAAAAAGTGAAAAAATGAGAGAGATGGTGGGTGATCAAACAGCAAACCAGACAGCCAAACCCTTAAAGAAGGGGGAAAAATTAAAAAAAAAGAAATCACCAGTCTGGAATAGTAGAATTGCAGACTTAGTTGTTCTGGTGTTACTCCTTTAGCATCCAGTCCTGTCTCTCTATGTCTCTTAGGCAGGTTTGGAGCCCTCATGTGGTGGCCTGATTGGGAGCTGGTGGAGCAGTTATCTGGCAAGCATGTAGAGCTTGGGCCCGGTGTAGCCCAAGGGGCAGGGATCCTGGCATGGCAGGGGATTCAGCTGTCTCATGTGGAGCTGGACCCTGGGCCTGAGGGGTGGGGATTCTGGCGGTGCATGGATCCAGTGTGGAGGTGGGGCCTGGCATGGCCAGAGGAGCAGAGAGCCCGGCAGAGTGGAGCAGTAACTCCACAGGCCTATGGGGCAGGGACTTGGCAGGCTCGCTGTTTTTTTAGTTGGTCATGGCATGGAGAAGCCTTCCATGATCAAGAGGTTTAGAGTGCCGTATTTTGGCTCTCCCTGGTGCTTTACCTCATTCAAGTGTGTATCCTGGTTCACAGAACTCACTGTTCTTCTCTATTGTTAAAGATCTTGTGGCAGCTTTTTAAGGTGTAGTTGGGGCATTTCTAGACCATCTTTTAGTTTTGGGAGTTTTTCTGGATGTCAGGGGCTGACTGGGAGATAAAATGAAGGTGGAGGTAAAAGCAGTCTTCATGTGTCCCAGGAATTACATAGGTGTATTTAATCATTACCTCCATTAAGCAGCAATAAAAGAGAAATGGGTTCTCATCTGGTCTCTGAGTAATTTCCTTAATCTTTTCAGTTAACCACCTTTAAAGCAGATTTTCCATGCCTGCCAAGAGACAGGTTATCATAGATCCCCTTTATCTTAGGTCCTGGGAACCTGCCTGACAGTCCCAGTTAGGATCCTCCCTAGGGTCAGCAACCATCCCAATGGGGTTGTGGGCAGTCTCCTGTTGATAGAATGTGTCTGTATAGGCTTGAGCAGCTGCCCAGATGTGGTCCTTATCCTCAGGGGGAAGGGGGGAGGAGAGGATAACATAATACCATGCCAGGTCAGATTTTAGGGCTGGGTGATATAAAGGAATTCCTTTTGATACGTAGTGGGATTTGATACAAAGGAACCAAGGAGCTCTTCAATTTGTAATAGATCAGAAAAAGAGAAAAGAACATGGGCATGGATGAGACCTCAAGGAGAGGGAAAACAGTGGCCAGGGTCTGAGGAAGAGGGAGGTAGGGGGGAGTACAGGGAAATGACTGCATGTGTGGGGATGAAGGGAGTGATGGTGGGAGTTGGGGATAGGGTGGTGGAACTGTGGAGCCTTGGCTGGAGAAGGAGGATCAGGTTGGGTGAGGGACTGGGCAAAGAAAAGCTTCCTCCACTGGTCAAAGTCTGTGAAAAATTGTTGAGGGAAGACTTGGCTAAGGGAGGTGATGCAGGTTTAGAGAGTTTTTCATTTGGAAGAAGGATCTGGAAGGAATTACAAGGCTGACAGAGAGAGGGAGGGTTTTGAGTGAAGATAAGCTAAAGCCTGAATGTATGGGACCTTGGATCATTTACCATGGCATTGAAGAAAGCTTTGGAGATTGTGCTGAATTTGGAGATCAAAAGTGTCTTTTTCAGGCCAATGGCTACATTGTCCAATTTATACTGAGGCCATATCATGTTGCTATAAAATAAGCCATTTTGGTTTAATGTTTTTTGTGAGATCCACAGTCTGACAGTTTTGGAGAAGATATTCCAGTGGGCTGTCTTTCAGTGGCTTCCTCACAACCATGCACTTGAATTTTCTTGGCATCCCCAGAAAATAGCATGTGACTCCACCCAGTTGGTGGATGATGGAGTCTCTCCCCTGGCTGAGACTTCTGAGATAAAGTCCTGGACTCTGACAGTCAGTGTAAGAGAAACCGGGAAGATGGGGAAGCTCACCAAAATTGAAGGCTGGTGTTAGATGGAAGTCCAGCAATGGGAAAATGGTCCCCAGCAGAACTGTCAAAGAAAAGAAGGAAAGGAAAGGGTGGGAGCACCAGAATGATGTGATGACTCTAGTTTCCCCTCAGGGTCTGAGCATTTGCTGAGATTAGCTGCCACTGCTTATTGCTTCCCAGGTTGCAAGAGCAGAGAACTGAGAAACAAACCTACACACCTGTCCTGGGTTGCATCACCATATGTTAGACTGAAAGAGGCACAGAAGAGATAGGCAGGAGACAACTCAACCACCAGCACAGGGTTTATTTGGGAAGAAATCCTGCGGAGGGGAGTCTCTATTGGAGTTTAGCTGGGCAGTAAATTTTTCAATGGTTAACAATTGCTAGAGGAAGCTATAAAAGATAAGTGGTAATTAGGTAAATTGGTTGCTCAACCAGCTCCAAACCACACCTCCCCCAACACACATACACACTACCACCAGTTCCTGTGAGATGAGTTTATCATTCCTTGAGGCCAGGTCTGGTTCTTCCAGTGAGTGGTGGGGTGTTTACAGTAAGAGGCCTGCAAGGGGTAGGGAGTCTGATCCTAACATGGCTTCCCTAACAAGAAGTACTAAGGTTTGAACTCAGGGCCTCAAACTTGCTAGGCAGGCATTCAACCACTTGAGCTACTCCACCAGCTAAAGAAAAGTTCAGGACAAAGAAAATAACTAGAGACAGAAGGGTCAATCCCAAGAAGACAAAGATGTATAGCAGTCCTAAATGTGGATACATTAAACAAAAAAGTTACAAAATACATAATGCAAAAACTGAAAAGAGAAAGATACAAATCTACAATTACATTTAGAAATCTCTGCACTCCTTTTTCAACAATTGATACAACTAGACAGAAAATCAGCAAAGACATAGATCTCAAAAACATCCATCAACAAACATAATATATAATCAATATTCATAGACTATTTGCTCTAAAGCAGAACACACATTATTTTCAAATATATATTATAAGCTATATTCTGGGCCATGAAATAAGTCTCAAAATTTTTTTTTAAAATGGAAACATAGTGGACTCAAACTAGGAATCAAAGGAAAATAGCAAGAAAAATTTCCTTGGAAGTTAAGAAACACACATTTAAATATCTGTGATTCAAAGAGCAAGTCTCAAGTGAATACAAAGTACAGGTTAAACGGAACAAAAATGAAAATGCAACAAATCCCAATGTGTGGGACATGACTAAAATTGTGCTGACAGTGACATTTATGGCACCAAATGCATACATTAGAAACAAAGGGAAACCTCAAATCAATAGTTGAAGTTTCCACATTGACAGCCTAGGAAAAGAAGAACAAAATAATCCAAAGGAAAGAAATTAGATAAGAACAAAAGTCAACTTAATTGAAAATAAGAATAGAGAAAATCAATGAAACACAGGGTTAGTTTTCTGGGGGAAAGAATCAATAAAATTACAAACCTCTGGCAAGACTGACAAAGATTAAAAAAAAAAAGACATGAATCACTAACATCAGGAATAAAATGGGGAAGTCCTAATAGACCCTTAAGGCAACAAAGGGTAACTCTAAACACATAAATTTGACAACTCAAACAGAACCACTTCCTCAAAAAACATGAACTACAACTCACCCAACATGAAGCAATTTTAAAAGCCTTCAACTATTACAAAAATTGAATTTATAATTTTTTTAATTGATAATGTTTTATATCCTAAAAAGAAATCTCCAGACTCAGACGACTTCCCTAGAGAATTGTACCAAACACCAATTCCACACAATCACTTCCAGAAAATAGAACAGGAGGGAGCACTTCCAATTTTTTCTTTTGGTGGTTCTGGGGTTTGAACTCAAGGGTCTCATGCTTGCTAGGCAGACACTCTACCACTTGAGCCACTCCTCCAGCCCTTTTTTGTATTGAGTATTTTCCAGATAGGGTCTTGTGAATCATTTGCCTAGACTAGCTTCAAATCTCAACCCTCCTGATCTCTGCCTCCTAAGTAGCTAGGATTATAGGTATAAGCCATGGGCACCTGTCCCAATTCATTTTTTTAGCCTCTGTTACCCTGATAGTGAAACCAAAAATGAAAGGAAGGGAGGAAGGGAGAGAAGGAGGGAGTAGGGAGAGGAGGGGGCAGAGAGAGAGAAATATCTGCAGATCAATATTCTTTATGAATATAAATGAAAAATTCATTCTGAAAATTAACAAGGAGAGCCAGGCATGGTGTCTCAAGCCTGTAATCCCAGGTACTCAGGAGGCAGATATCAAGAGGATCATAGGTCAAGGCCAGCCTGGGCAAAGTTCACAAGATCCCATCACAACCAGTGGCTGGGCCATGGTAGCATGCATCTGTTATCCTCAACTATGCACAGAAGCATAAATAGGTGTCCAGGCAGTCCAGGCTGGCTCAGCATTAAGCAATACCCTATCTCAAAAATAGCCAAAGCAAAGGCTGTTGGGGTAGCTCAAAAATAGTCAAGGCATACAGGGCTGACAGTTTGACTCAAGTAGTAGAGCGACTGCCTGGTAAGTATAAAGCTCAAAGTTCAAGCCCTAGCACCATCAAAAAAAAAAAAAAAGTAGAAATCAGCAGTATATATTATACAGCATGACCATTTGGGATTTACTTTAGACATGCAAAGTTGATTTGATATTTTAAAGTCAATTGATGTAGCATGCTATCTTAGGAGACTGAAGACCAAAAACTATACAATCATATCAACCAATGCCAAGAAAGCATTTGACAAAAATTAACATTTATTCATAATAAAAACTCAGGAAAACAGAAATAGAGGGATAGTTTCTTAACTTGATAAAGATCATCTATTAAGAAAATAAAATGAAAAAACTAAAAGTAGCATTACTATATTAGTCAGACTTTCTGACACTGTGACAAAATACCTGACATAAACAAATTCAAAGAGGTTTTATTTTAGCTCACAATTTTAGCAGTTTTAGTCCATGGCAGCAGCTCTGTTGCTTTTAGGTCCATGACAAGATGGAAACACCATGGAGGAAGGGAATGATGAAGGAAAGCTGCTTAGCTCATGGCAGATGGGAAGCAAAGAGAGATATATCTGTACAGTAGTGGGCCGTCTCCTCCTCCTCCCTCCGTATTTTATTTATGTATTTATGTGTGTATGTAAGTATGTTTTTATGTATTTATTTGTGTATTTATATATTTATTTACTTATTTGTGATACTGGGGAAGGAACTCAAGGGTCTCACACTTACTAAGCAGGAGTCTACCACTTAAGCTACAACCCACTTTCCTCTTCCCCTTTATTCCATCCAGGCCCTCGACCTACTGGATGGTGTCACCACATTCAAGGTATGTTCTCCCTTTGTCAACCATCTCTGGAGAACATCTTCAAGAACACACCAGAGGTGATCTTTACTAGTCTCCTAGGTGTTTCTCAACCCAATCGAGTTGACAATGAAGATTAGCCATCACAATTATATTTAATAATGAAAGATTGGATGTTTTCCTCCAAGAATTAGAAATAAAGCAAGGATGTCCACCCCACCACTGTTATTCATGATGGTCCTAGAAGTTCAAGCCAATGCAATTAAATAAATGAATAAATGGCTGAATGAATAAATAAATAAATAAATGGAATCAAAAGAATTTAGATCAGATAGGAAGAAACAAAACTCTCCCTATTTGCAGATGACATGATTATTGATGTAGAAAATCCTACAGTCTATGAGAAAACCCCAAGAACTATTAAATGAGTTCAGCAATTTTTCAAAATACAAGATATACATTTAAAAATCAACTATTTTCTATATACTAGCAATGAACAGGTGGACATCAAAATTAAAAATATAGTACCATTTACAATCACTCTAAAACGAAGTACTGATATGTAGATGTACTATTATGTACAGGACTTATACACTGCTCGCTACAAAATGCTGATGAAAGAAACCAAAGATCTAAGTAAATGGAGAGATATTTTATATATTTATGTCACCTGCTGACTACTAAAGCCATTTGAGTTTGCCACTCCTTGGATATATATGTCCCTTAACTTCTGCTGAGTAATGGTTTAAAACCACAGAGGCTAACTATTGCTCATGACTGTGTGGGCGGCTGGACACCTCTGGTCTGGGCCAGCCAGGATGGCCCTACTTCATGTATGGGGCCTCAGCTGGGAAGGCAAGAATGGCCAGAATGGTGGGAACCTTTGTCCCCATGGTCTCTCATCCTCCAAGGAGCTAGCCCAGGTGGCGGTAGAAGGGTTTCTAGCTGCAAGTAAGGCCAAGTCTCAAGGCACAGCACTTTTCAAGCCTGTGCTTTATTTACATCATGTCTGATGCTGTCCCCGTGGCCAATAGCATGTCTCGTGACCAAGCCCAAATTCAAGGAGTGAAGAAATAGATTTCATCTCTTTTTTGCAAAGTCACAAAGCAAAGGACATGCGTACAGGAATACAATAATTATATGGCTTTTTTTCAGTTATTGGCAGTGTGCTACGATTTATCTTTGAATTGTCCTCTTTTGTTGTAATATACATCCTTGTAAATAAATCTTTGG
Organism: Castor canadensis; assembly: GCF_047511655.1. Lineage (NCBI taxonomy): Eukaryota > Metazoa > Chordata > Mammalia > Rodentia > Castoridae > Castor > Castor canadensis. The sequence goes on along the minus strand of NC_133390.1, from coordinate 90,369,522 downwards.
ACATCCTTCATGTTTTTTCTTATGAAAAATTCCTGGTAGAATAAATGGGGCAAAGAAAAAAATAAATCTTGATTTAGAATTTCAAATTGCATTCTAGAAAAGTTGTACTAATTTACCTAAGATACACAAATTGAATTATTCAAAATCTTCATCAATAGTAGACATCATTAATTTTTTTAAATTGTCAGTCTGAGGGATAAAAATGTTAACCTGTTGCTATTTTAATTTTTATTTCTTCAACCTTTTCTTAGCAATGTCTTTCATAGATTTATTGACACTTTTATTTCCTTTTTGTGAATTGTCTATTTGTGTCCTTTGCCCACTTTTCTACTGTACTACTTGTTTTTTAATTTACTTATTAAAACTATGTGTATATGAAAGAGGTTAATTTTGATTTTTCATATATGTTACAGATATTGTTTTTAATAGTAGGCATTAGAACTTATTTATAGCAATTTGGGGAGGTTGGAATTGTAATTTTAATGTGGTTAACCCAAATTTTCTTCCCTACCCTCAAGTTTGGTATTAACTATATTTTATTCTAGTTTTTGTGGCTTAATGTTTTTACATTTTTACCTCTCTAATCTTCTAAGAATTTATTTGGTTTACAAAAAGAAGATCTAATTGTCCCTATATTTAATCAGCTGCCCAAGCATAACTTACTAAACAATGCATCCAGTGATTTGGAGTGCTACTTTTATCATATGTGAAATACTTCTTATTGTTCTGTCTGCTTCCAGGCTTTCCAGTCTATTCTTCTGGCTCAGTGTTTTCTAATTATTTCTGTTTTAAAATATTTATTACTATCTAGCTATAGCAGACCCTCATAATCCCTTTCACATATCATCACTGCTCTAAATAAGCATTTTTATTACTATTCCTGTTTATCCATGCTTCCATATGAAATGTAGAATAGTTTTGTCAAAAGCCCCACTAAGATTTCTATCAAAACTTCATTAGATCTATAAATTTATCTCCCTACCCCAAAACATGGAATGTGTCTTCCATTGATTTGTTTCTTACGTGCCTTAAAATTTTGCAATTCTACTCAGATCGTATCTTTTATTATATTTACCCCTGGATATTTTCTATTTCTGATTAGAAATTGGGATGAATGCAATATTATACCATTATATTTTCTTTTTTTTTTCATTTTCTTTTATTATTCATATGTGCATACAAGGATTGGTTCATTTCTCCCCACTGCCCACACCCCCTCCCTTACCACCCACTCCGCCCCCTCCCTCTCCCCCCCCTCAATACCCAGCAGAAACTATTTTGCCCTTATTTCTACTTTTGTTGTAGAGAGAGTATAAGCAATAATAGGAAGGAACAAGGGTTTTTGCTGGTTGAGATAAGGATAGCTATACAGGGCATTGACTCACATTGATTTCCTGTGCGTGGGTGTTACCTTCTAGGTTAATTCTTTTTGATCTAACCTTTTCTCTAGTACCTGTTCCCCTTTTCCTATTGGCCTCAGTTGCTTTAAGGTATCTGCTTTAGTTTCTCTGCGTTAAGGGCAACAAATGCTAGCTAGTTTTTTAGGTGTCTCACCTATCCTCACCCCTCCCTTGTGTGCTCTCGCTTTTATCATGTGCTCATAGTCCAATCCCCTTGTTGTGTTTGCCCTTGATCTAATGTCCACATATGAGGGAGAACATACGATTTTTGGTCTTTTGAGCCAGGCTAACCTCACTCAGAATGATGTTCTCCAATTCCGTCCATTTACCAGCGAATGATAACATTTCGTTCTTCTTCATGGCTGCATAAAATTCCATTGTGTATAGATACCACATTTTCTTAATCCATTCGTCAGTGGTGGGGCATCTTGGCTGTTTCCATAACTTGGCTATTGTGAATAGTGCCGCAATAAACATGGGTGTGCAGGTGCCTCTGGAGTAACAGTCTTTTGGGTATATACCATTATATTTTCTAACTAGTCATTACAGGCATAAAAAGTTATTGATTTTGCCTATTTGTTTCATAACTTACATGATTTAAACTCTATTAGTATGGGAAGTTAGAGGAAACTAGGGGAGGAAGGAAAGAAGAAGGGAATGATAGAGAGTGAATGATACTGAAATACTTCTCATCTGTGTAGGAACAAAACACAAAATGCACTGAAAACTTAATACAATACAGTGTAGGAGGGAAAAGGGTCAGGAAGAGTAATGTAGAGGGGATTAGATTGATTAAAGTACAGTATAATTACAGATAAAATACCAAGGCAAAACCCCACTGAACAATGAACAGACAAATTATGGACAGGAATGTAAAACACATCATGTTAAGGGGGAGGTAGTAGTGAGAGGGGAAGGGTAAATGAAGAGAGTAAAGGAGAGTGAATATGGTTGATGTATTTTTTTATACATGTATGAATATGGAACACTGAAACCTGTCAAAGTTGTTTTAAGAAGAGGGAGAGGGAAGAAGAAGAAGAATGATGGGGATGAACCAAATTAATAATATATAACAATTAATATACTAATAGTGTAATAAAAATGTTAAATTAAATAAATAAACTCTATCACTGGAGCTGGGGATTTACTTTATAGGTGGAGCAGTTGCCTAGAGTGTGTAAGATCTGTTAGTACTTGCAATGATACTTCAGTTTATGACAACTTTAAAGAAAATTTCAGAACAATCTATCAGTAAATGAGTATGTACAAATTGTATCAAAATGAACAGAAGGAATGCTAAGAATAAAGGCAAAAAATATTTCACAGTCACTTAACCATCACCACATGCTAAAAACTAAGAGTTAACTAAATTATGAGACTAGAAGCAAGTAAACTAATATATGATAAAGCTTACATAGTGTGCCTGCATGTGCCTGCTCCTATAGGGAAGAAGAAAAGGCTGCTGTAGAGTATGTTGGATTGCTGGGCTTAGGGCAAAGCTGGTGGGCACTCAAGCATTAGGCAACCCTGGAGAATTCCACCGGGATCTCACCAGACACTGCTCTACATAACATTCTGGGGTGTGAGCTATTAGGCAACTTCTACAGCAAAGGAACCAGGCATTGAGAGTTTAACTTACTCAAGACAACACAACCTGCAACTGGCAGAGCTGAGCTCGACCTTGGGTCTAATACCAACATCTATACACATTCCACCACACCCCTGAACTTCCAGGCCCTATAAGGAATAAAGCAAGGTATTTTAAAATAAATAAATGTGAAATTCCACTTCCCAAGAATTTAACAGGTGAAAAATACAACTCAGCTATTCCCCTTAGAACTAACATTTCTTACATCCCTGAGTCAAGCAAGCTTCCATCACTCCTCACAGCTATATTTCTGCACATGTAGTGGTAAGGCAGCTGTGAGTCTGTCACTGCATGGTGGTTATCAAAGGATGCAAAGATTCCCCCTGATAGCAACCATATGAAGTTTCTTTAATGGCAAAGGATATGAAAACTTCAGAGATAGTTACATAAAGCAAGCAATACCAAAAATAGAAGCAGAACCTCCCAGGTGCCCACAATTCCAAGAAGGAGGCTTACTAATGTGAATAAACTTTCCTCCTGGGGAAGAGAATCCGCTGGACGTCAGATGTCTTTTTTCATCCTCATGGAGATCTGTACCTCTCTTTTCTGGAAACCACTCAGGCTAAGCCTAACTATAAAGTCCCCCATACCCCTCATGCCCTTCCTAGGCATTTACAGCAATGAAAGGAACAAAGATCCCTTTTTCCAGAAGCATTTTCCCTCAGGGGAGCTTCTGGACTATATGAGCTCCACGCCTGCACCTATCATCTGCAAAACATGTCAGAGCCTCAGGCACTGTAGTTTCTGGAAGTGCCACAGGAAAACCAACAGAGAAGGAATGATGCCATTTGGTGAAAATAGAAGTTTGGGTGTCAAGTACTTGACAATGTGCAAAGAGGCACAAACAGTTGCTGTTATATCAGGAACTTTTGAAAAAAATACCACCAATACCAATGTACTCTTCTTGCTTCTTTTTCTCACTCCCTAGACAAATTTGAATAGTTTCTTCTCTCCTAAAATCACATTGACTGGCCTTGTCTCCTACCTCATTGAGGACATTTAGGCTGAAAGTCATAAACTAACTCAGCATTTCCCGCCCACACCCCCCCCCCCACGCCACTCCCCATGTATCTGTTTGAGACAGGATCTCACCGTGTAGCCCTGGCTGGCCTGGAACTTACTATGTAACCCAGGCTGGCCTTGAGCTCAGGATTCTCCTGCCTCTGCCTCTTGAGTGTTGGAATTATAGATGTGCCACCACGCTACTGTTGTTGTTTAGAATAGTCTCACTATGTTACTCAGGCTGGCTCTGAACTCCTGGGCTCCTATTTTAGCCTCCTCAGTGGGACTATATGTGCACACTGCCATGCATAGCTGTACTTTCTATATTAATTCCCCTTAACAAGTAGTAACACAAAGTCAGACATGGTGGTATAGATGTAGACCTGTATCCCAAATCCCAGAACTTGGGTAGTGAAGGCAGAAGGATTATGAGTTCAAGTCCAGCTTGGGCTACATGTCAAGACTATCTAAAAAAAGGATCTGGAAGGAAGGAGAAAAGAGAGAAGAGAGGAGAGGAGAAAAGAGGAGGAGAAAAAAGAAAAGACATAGTGGTCAGAAACCTAACTCTGAAGCCAGACTGTCTGTCATTCTAACTACCTGCTAGCTATGTAATCTTGGACAAATTACTCACCTTTCTGCCCTTCACTTTTCTGACCTGTAAATCATGGGTGATAATAATAATACATACTTCACAGAAGCCTTGTGAGAAACAAAGGCTAACATTTACTTAATATTCTGAAAGTACCAGAACATTGCCTGGCATGTAGTAGGTATAGATGAAACACTGATCTATACCTACTATTATTATACCTATTATTGTTCCATTCTCAGAAAATGAAGAATCCTTCTCCTTTTTGAGGCAAGCCCCTTCCCCTACATCCAAGGCCATTTCTGTCCTCTCCAACAAAAGTCAGCACAATTGGCATCTTCTTCCTCCACCTGCAATCTCTCCCTCTTTCCTAGCTCCCTCGCCTTTGATTTAAAGACACTCAGGTGTGGAGGAACTAGCCCAACTGAAGCTGACCCGAAGGCTAAGCAGGAATTCACTTGATGGAAAGAGAGATAGCAGGCATCAGTGAGAGCTAGGAGGTAGGATTCAAGCAAAGGAAGCAGCATTTGCAAATAGCTTCTAGATTGCATGGGATGCTTGAGGAGTTGCTCAAGATAGTAATGGTGTAGAAAACCTGGGATGGTTTCTAAAGGTGAGTCTCTTAGGCACAAACTTAAATGCCTACAGGGCCAGGAAGGTAAAGTCAAATATACTAGTGAAGAAAATAAGGGTTTCCCACTGAAAAGCAGAGCCTGTGATGGGGGCTTAAGTGCAGGTGATTTATTCTGGGAGACATTCCCAAGAACTGAGAGTGAAAAGGCGAAAAAGAAAGGCAATGCAAAGTCTAACTGGTTTCTGCTAAGGAAAACTGTTTCTTTTCCACTGCCAATATTCTAATACATACAATGCCCTTTGGAATTACTCACCTGAGACATAAAATGGGGAGTAATTAGCAACTGGCTTTTAATCCTCATTACTCAAGGTTTGCTCCATAGGATATTAACACCTCCCCATTTCCACATTTGCATCTGCCTGAGAGAGGCTGGTGAATTTCTTCAAGCACCCTGCGTTACAGCTCCAGAACAGCTTTGGGGCAGAAAACAAGACTTACACAGTGGGGCCCCAGCTCGATGAAGAAGGTAGCCCCAAGAGAGTCCAACAAGTGAGGACTGCTGTAGATGAAGGAGAGCTCATGTCTCAAAGAGTACACCCACAACTCATTTCATCTGATCTGTACAGAGATGTTGGCTAACAGTACCAGAAACCCAGTTTTCATGTTCAATCCCTTGACTTTGATCTCTTGGTAACTAATTCTAATTTTTCTAGAACACTGTGGGGCCAGACAAAACATATCTGCTAACCTAATCCAGTCCTAGGCAGCTGGTTTGTGACCTCAGCTTTAAGAAGGCTTTGGTTTAATTCTATAACAATAGAATTGAAATTTCGGACAATGGGGGGAACCAGGAAAAAATTTTTAAGCAAAAGCATGTTATGACCATAGTTTACTTGGAAATGTTCCCCTTCGTTATGTGTGTCCACCCTCAAATGCATTCCAAAGAAGGCAACCAGCTGTAATAGGACAATTACAAGGTAGCATACAATCTGTCTTGAAATCCAGTACAGGCCAGAGTTGTCCTAATTGGAAGTGACTTTGCAAAGTCCTTGAGTCCATGATTCTCTGTTTTCCTCACCAGCTACCAAGTGATAAAATGGTGATCACATGCAAAGAAACACTAAGCTGCTCATTCTCTTTCCTTGGTCCACTAAGAAGGACCTGGCGGGAGGGAACGTTGAGGAAATGTGTACCAGCTTCAGACAGCAGTCACTCTGAGAGTGCCCAACTGCAGAACACAGTGAGTGCTTCCTAAGGCCCTTTCCTGATCCCAGGGACCCAGTAGCTGGATACTGTCCTGCCACCTCTGTGAGAGAATTCCTATGGAACAAAACTCATCATTCCTTCTGCACAGAAAGAGAAGAGAAAAGAGGAAGAAAAACATCTCATTCTGCAAATAAAAATCTCCCATGCTGCTGACTAAAGGAGCCACTGGAGCTAAAGGAAAAGGATTCTAAGCAAAAGTATGTCACATTTCTCATCCCCGGGAAAGGCCTGGCCCATACAGTTTTATCCATCTAAGACAGGTGTGTTTTAAAATACAACTGTGGTACAGCAGTGAACTCTCCAACTTTGGTAACTTGTTTTAATCCTCTGGGTGTATTTTTAAGCTGTATCCTGGGTGAATAAATTCATTGCTAGTGTAACACATGGAAGAATTTAGCAAATCTAGGAGGGAGGTGAGAAAATACAGTTACATAAGAAACACTGTAATGGATACTAAAAGTAGAGGATTTAGGACGTCTTCTCCAGTAAAATGTAAAAACTATTTATTTAGAAACATATTTGGAAACAGATTTAGAAGGATCACACATCATGCTGATAATAGTTACCCCTGAGCAGGGAAAAATGGAATTGGGGAGGCAGTGAGTTTAAGGACATTTTTTTTCCCTTTTTAAGTGTTTGAATATTTGACAGTGAATGTGTGTATGGTTACTTGTGCGATTAAACATGAATTTAAGCAGTGGAAAAAAGAATTTATTCACACTGAGAAAGTTCATTTAGGTCACATAAATAAATTTTGAAGTAGCAGACCCAGTTGTTATTAAAGTGCTTTGTTCTCAAAGATGTGGAATAACTGGATGGATAATGGTTAAGCTAGAGAGGACGTTTCCCAGATTTACCCACAATGACACTATAGTGTTGGGTAGAAAAGTCCAAATCACTAAATGAACAAAGTCTTGAGTTGCTCAGGAGGAAGTAGCTTTATGCAGGCAGAGCCCATGCCATGTCCAGGTGGGTGGGTATCAGCTTCTGCTACAAGCAGGTACAGACAGGATGCTGAAACCAGACTGCCACACTGACTCACCAAAGACAAAGCCAAGGAGTCTCACCTTCCTTTAGTGAGTTATTTCATATTACAGATATATCCTTACAATTTTCTGATAAACTGTATTTCATGCAAGATTTCAAAACCTTCCTAAGTGGAAAGGAATTTTACCAACAAATAGTGAGATAACATTAATAAAGTGTTTATAGAAGATCACTTGATATATAATTAGTGCCTTACAAGTGTGTATTAAGTAAATTAAATTCTATCAACTAAG